>NC_046380.1:22678563-22778913 GCF_011125445.2 Fundulus heteroclitus | reverse complement strand
ATAAAATCACAAACGTGCTTCACGAAACACATAAGAAAAACTAAAGATCATAAGCATCACAATTAACCCCTGAAACGCGTGATCTCCACGGGTCTTAAACCTTGTAGGTGGGGACTAACGGTAGTCTCTGATCAGCTGAACCTCCGAGCTCTGGCCAAGAAGACTGGAGTTTTAAACCATATCCAACAAATATTGGAGAGGCATTACCATGCAGGGTCCTGAAAGTTAAAGCACAAAGTTTAATATGAAACATAAAAATATGAAACCTAAAATAAACTGTCATTAAAGCGAACGACAGCATAAGAAGACTTTGGTGTGTCAAGCTCTTCAGCGGTCACCATCTAGCCACTCGCTTTCAAAATTTTCTGCAGAGGCTGTTTTAAAGCTACATTCGGCAAACTATTGCTGCAGACTGGCACCCGGAGCAGAAAGCCTGACTAATCTGTTAATATTATTATTGCTATATTTACAGTGCCACAATATAAACAGCAAAGTAGCTGAAAAAAGTACAGGATTTGGTGCAATAATAAAAATGTCCAACATTTAATCAGCAGATCAAAGAAATAAAGAATAAATGAAATAACATTATCACTATACTAATAGCAAAAGGCATATTTATTCCTGTTTTTTAAATTGAATTAGTTTGTCTTGTCAATATTTTCTGTCAAAGTTATGTTGTGGCATTTGTTACAGAGAGTTATCATACCATGAGAATTTTATACCGATCCATAAATAGTACCAGTGATGAATTAAATTTATGTATTTCTCTGACAATTATCGGCATCAGCCACTACAAACTATTTATTCTGTTAAAATACACCTTAAAAACATATTAATGTTTTCAAAGTATAATTTAGATGTTAGCTCTATTAAGGCTTCCTGGGCTCAGAAAATAGTCGGGTAAAAATGATCAGACATGATATTTGTTGATCTTTCCCTTTTATTCATGTAAATGCTGAATTTATTCATTTTAGATCTTTTTGAGGGGGGTCTGGTGTTTTATTTTTAAAAGATAGAGGTAAAAACAAATCCAGCCATTGCCATCTGCAGTCAGTGAAAGGTAACAGCTTTTTCCACCATGTTGCGCATTTCAACCAAAATAATTTCTGTTGAACGCCTGTTAAATTTTTGGCACGTATTCCAATCAATGCCACACCAATTAGTAAACATTTACAATGAATACAAGGTGCAGAGATGCGTGAATGTTTGCATGGCGTGATGTAACGGCCCCCCGTGTTTCTGACTGGTCCCTTCAGGCCTGGGCTGTGGAGACCGGGAAGTTTCAGGAGGGAGTTGATGAACCTGATCCTGCCAAGTGGAAAGCTCAGCTGCGATGTGCCCTGAACAAAAGCCGGGAATTCAATCTCATCTATGACGGCACCAAGGAAGTCCCCATGAATCCCTTAAAGATATACGACGTCTGCGACATCCCACAGCTCAACAATAACCAAGGTGAGCGCGGTTCTTTTTGATGTTTTAACGATTTCGCTTGTTTTCCGTCTCTGAATGTTTATGCTCGCCCTGACAGCTCCTTCAGATGCGGGATCTCGCACTCCTTATGATGAGGACTTTGGAGAGGAAGACGTTCCAGACACGCCAGAGTCTCTTCCTCCATATCCATCCAACGGTGATTGTGTACATCTTTAAACATCTTTTGCAAAGATGTATAGGAAATGGTTAAGATGGGGTAAATTGTTTCTCTCTCCTCTTTTAGGACCCAGTCCTCCTCCACTCAATATGTGGTCTCCGATGGGCTCAGACTCATCCATGCAGCCTCCCAGCTGTCCACCTTCCAATGAGGTCTGGCCCAAAGAGGAGCCTGTAAAAATCTGGCCCAAAGAGGAGCCCGTAGATGTAGAGATGCCCCCCACGAACCTGGATGAACTGCCCCCTGCCCCTCTGCCTGACCCCATCCTGCATCCCACTCCTCTCCCTGATGCCTTCTTTGCCTCTCCGGAAATGTGGATCAGCTCTCTGCCAAGTTAGTGTGAACAACTTGTGTTTCTGTGCTGAAATAAACGGGCAACAATTGCAGTATCTTCCCTTCACCAGTAATTAGTGTAGTGCGGTTTATCTGGAAAGTTTAGCTCCAGAAGTTTGCTAAAAAAACAAAAACAAAAAAATTATCTGATTTATTTTTGTAAAGTTCAGCAAAGCGAGGCACTGGAAAATGAAGAGGGTATGAAATGTTAATATGCTGATGCTTTTCTGGATAACTTTCTCTAAAACAGATATATTTGATTTTACTTTTGGTAAATGATTAACTACTTAAGGCTTTTACACAATTCTTTTTTTTTTTCTGGGGATTGCCTGAGTAGGCTTTTTTATAACCTGACTCTCACCAGATGGATGTCGTTCCACCGAGCTCCACACGGCTCCACACATCCATCTGGACTTGCTGCCATTGGGGGGGATTTCAATACCACATAAAATGGCTGGGCCCATCAGGAGCTCTGGGTGGGATTTTTGTAGATGTGACGTATCAGAGAAGCAACTGTTTGGATTCAGACAACAATGGCGGCACGCAGCGAGGAAACAAACAGAGAACAGATGTTCCTGAGTCCCCGTGTTGGATGACCTGTCCATGCAAATGTCTCCGATTTCGTTGTATCATGATGGATAAAAAGAGTTTAATGCAACATGAAGTATTTACCCGGTCCTGCCGCTGTCCCGACGTAGTAGAAGAGCTGAGCTGAATACACTTTTCCCGCCCCTTCGGCTTTGCGGATCGGGCAAAACAAACCAACCCCCCGACAGAGACGGTTCCTGGTTTTAATTAGAGACATCTACCCGGTAACATTGATGCTGCTATTTCATCCATGTTGTCCAATCTACTGAATATTAATTATTTAAAGGACCACCAGAGAACGGCTTTTAAGGCTTTCGTTAGTGGAAACGACGGTTTTGGTCTCATTTGTGAGTGGTTCAAGTAGCAGATCAGTAAAGATGAAGGACAACAGGTTTATCCAGTCATATGCAAGGATTTTTGATAAGGTCCCTCCTTCTGAAATACCTCTCCAATGGAGCGATCCCAGATGGATGTGTGGAGCTCTGAAGAATGAGATCCATCTGTTGCGAGTCAGGTTTGCTGTTTTATGCAGCTAACCTGAAATCATCTAACATCATCTTAACTAGGATGCTAACATGGCATATCATCTATTTACCTCCTTTTAGATATTAATGTGGTTTTATGTGGTGGAAATGACTAAATTGTCTGCATATGTACAGTATTTAGTTTTTTTAATCACAGCGTTCACGAGCTGTGATTAATAGACTTATTAAAGAAAACTGGGCCCACTGTAGAGCCCTGTGGGAAACCAGCGCAGAAACATGGGGAGTTACAACTGTGCTCTCAGGGTTCCTCATTTTCCTGTCTGCTGGCTTGTGTGTTTTGTTTTTAAACTGGAACTACAGCCTCATGATATGCAGTTATACACAGACAAAACTGTATCATACTAAAGTGGCTAAGTATATAAAAACCTGTTGAAGTGTTCTGTAGGTCAAAAAATCCCTCTGGTGGGTTTATACTGCATGCCAGATGCTGATAACTCCCTGCAATGGCACTTTAAAAATACAAAATTATCACTTTTTTTAAAATAGTTCAATATTGTTGAAGGGAGGTTCTGTTTAAAGGAACAGCAAATTATATCTGACCTGCATAATGTTTTTCCCTTTCAAGACTTCTTGTGTTGCCACACTTGAATATTTCTGGTGTTCAAACTAATTTTAAAATTATAAAAAAATAACTTGAGTAAATACAGAAAGCATATTTATAATTATTTTGTTTTATTGATGGGAAAATATATGCCTTTATCTTAAAAGGTAATCAGATTCAGTTTATTTTCCATTTGTAGTATAAAAAAACACATTGTAGCTCAAGTGCACAATTTGACATTTACACAGACAAAGGGATGAAAACCATAACCATGCATTCTAACATGACTAGATGGGCGCATAAAAATCTAAAACAAATATTAAAACCCTAAGAAATACAGTAAAACAAAAAGCCAAAAGTGCTTTTAACGGTCATCATAAAGTTTTTGTGTTTAAAATCAACACAGCTTCAGGAAAGAAGCTTTAATTGTAGTGCAATGTCCCGTATTTAATTCCTCGATAGCGCTTACCCGAAGGGAGAAGTTCAAACAGGTTTCTGGCAGGATGCAAAGGTCCCTTAATGATGGCTAAAGCCTGAGAGCAAAGTCTTTGTTGATAAATGTCCTCCAGAACCGATAAATCCTCACCAATAATCTGCCTGGCAGATCGGACCACTCGGTTTAAACATTTCCCTTCTTTAGCAGAAACATTTCCAAACCACACTGATAGCCTTTGATAGAAGGCTTTTCTACTGCACCGTGGTAGAAATTTAACAGAATCTGATTATCACTGGTAAAATCTTTCAATTTACGCAGAAAGACAAGCCGCTGTCTAGACTTTTTGATGATCGTGTTAGTATTCAAATTGAGCTGAGGTGATTTGACAAAGAAGTGGCAAGAAGACAAGAGACAGAGTGGCTCACAGACCCTAAACATGTTCATAAACAATATAAAAAACCCTGAAACAAAATAATTTGTTTGATATTAGACAAGTGTGACAAAAAAGCAAAGATGTGTTACCAGGCCTCTAAATCCAGAGTAGTTGGTCTTGGAGGCTAAAGATAATGGGTAGTCCGAGAGGAAAAGCAGATTTTTGTAATCTCAAAACGATATTAGTTATAAAAAAAAAAACACGTTGCATTTAAGGTTAGGATTATTTATACAGGAAATGGAAGTCGGTAGCTGTGACCTTCTGATAATCTGCCTATGTGAAACGCGTTCAGAGAAAGACATAAAGCATTTCCTCCAGAGTAATTGTCTGGTATAAAGGTAAAGTGATTTAAAAAAAGCAGAAATGTGATAAAAGCTATTTTAATGCTTTTTTATTTGTATGCATTTATTTTTAGACCTCACTTTTCTGACGTTGCTCTAAAAGGAAACACTTGTTCCAAACTCGGTACTGGTCTCACACATGAAGATCAGTGGTGGCGTTGTGCCTCCTCTTTGTGCGTAAAGTCTCAAAATCAAGCATGACAGCTGTTTAATCGCTCGTTTGTTTCAAAGCGGCCTCTTAAACCGCTATAGCTGCTCATCTGTCAGGACAGCAAAAGTCCTCTTTGGTCTTGGCTTCACCCTGTACGACAAACTAATCTAAATAAAGACGCCATGAGAATTAGCTACTGCAGGGAAGATATTGCCAACTCAAAACTTTTTAACAAAACCTTGCTTGAAAAAGAGTTGAAGAGGTTAGTCACCCAAACAGGCGAGACGGTGCTGCATCAGAACGTGCTCACAGTCAGAACACGTGCAGATTTAAGAGATCAGCTAAATGAAACCTGTTTTCTTTAGGACAGGATGCGCATTACATGCCAGTCTGGCTCTGGTACTGCCTCCCATCATGGTGCCTTTGCATAGCAGGGACACATCAGGCCCAGCTTAAAAAGTTACTTCCAAAAGGGCTCAAATTGTGAAAGAGATTCAGTTTTTCTTAACAGCAACAGTAGGTTAGAAGAAGAGAAAACCTATGCTAATTTAACCTGACCCTAGCCATATGTATTTCGCTCCGCCTAGCTTCACTCACATACATCTGGGACACCTCCATAGGAATTGCCTTTTTTGAAGGCTGGGCCTTATCAAAAATCCTTGCATATGATTGGATAAGCCACTTGCTATTTCAGCCACTCACACCGTGACACTGTGAGAGCGACGCAGGAAAAAAACAAAACTTTATTTTTATTTTTTAAATGTGTTTGCGGCTCTAGTGGCACGCATTTTATTGACAGTGAGCTAACAGGAAGAGGGGGAAGACAGGCGGCAAAGCGCCGCGGGTCCGAGTCGATCTCGGGCCAACCGCGTCGAGGACTAAAGGCCTTCTAATATGGTTCCCGCTAACCGCTTCGCCACGGACGCCGCGTCTGCCACGGGCGCGCCCCGGAAAACAAAACTTGCCAAATCCGGTCGGGAGAAGGGTGAAAACATCGTTTCCACCAACAAAAGCCTTCAGAGCCGTTCTCTGATGTTCTTTTAATGAAACAATATTAGGTAGATTGGACAACACGGAAGAAATAGCAGCATCAATGTTAACGCTTGCTTCCTCGATGCGAGCTGCTATTGCCTGAATCAAAACAGTCTCACGTCACGGTCGCTTCTCCACTACGTCACATCTATGAAACTCCAGCCCTGCGTCCTGATTGGCTGGACAATAAAATTGGTTTGAGAAATCACTTTCAATGGGAGATGTCCCAGATGGATGTGAGTGGAGCTAGGTGGAGCGAAATCAATCTGGCTAGGGTCAGGTTAATGCTAATTGGTTTTAGTTCAAAATGAGCATGCCGCTTTATCGATCAAGTATTTGAAACATGCAGAGCTTTCATTCCACTCTACAGTAAAAAATGCATCTCTCTGCTTCAGAGTCAACTGTCCCTTTTTTTAAGTTGAAGCTTGTAAGTTCGGGATCTCTAACGTTTCTCCTGTTCCCCCGACCCAGTGACGGACCTAGAGGTCCAGTTTCTGTACAGAGGGAAGGAGATGTGTCCCACCGTGACGGTGAGCAACCCGCAGGGCTGCAGGCTGTTCTACGGGGACCTGGGGCCCATGGTCAACCAGGAGGAGCTGTTCGGCCCCGTCAACCTGGCACAGCTGCGCTTCCCCACCACGGAGCACATCACCAACGACAAGCAGAGGATCTTCACCAACCGTCTGCTGGATGTGATGGACCGAGGTCTGATCCTGGAGGTCAGCGGACACGATATCTACGCAGTGCGCCTCTGTCAGTGTAAGGTGTACTGGTCCGGCCCCTGCGCCCCAAACCCTGCGGCGCCTAATCTCATAGAGCGGCAGAAGAAGGTCAAGCTCTTTTGTCTGGAGTCATTTCTCAGCGGCAAGTACTATTAACATTTTTTTTAAGAGCAATAAGTATATTTTAGACTTAGACAACTTTATTTGTCATTTTGTATGTACAGAGTGCATACAGAACGTAATTTCTTTGCACACAGCTTGTAAATTACAGTATAAAGTGCAGCAGTGATTAAAAAGTAAACAATTGAAATGTAAACAATGCAGGAGAAAGAAACAATGTGCAATCACAGTGTTAATTATGCAAATTCACGTTGATTTGTCCTGAAGCTATTTCTATGCTGAGTGGACAATGAGTAATATCTATCCCCACAGCCTGTGCCTACCTTAAAGAATAGTGACAACAGGCTTTATACATTGTCTGGAAAAATAAAAGGAATTTTAAGTATTTATAAGTATTTTCAGCTTCTAGATTAATATGGAAAAATATAGCGATTTTACAGACTCTACAGTTTCATTTTCTAAAAGTTGAATCTGTTCATCCAGCATCAGTCTTTTGTAATTTATTCCTCTGTCTATCCACAAATCTGTTTGTCTGTTGTCCATCTATACATCCATCCATCTGTATGTTTGTTGTTCGTCCATCCGTGTTTTTCATCATCCATCCATCGGTTTTCCTTAAATTCATGGTCACATTTGGTTACAACTCTGGATGAGTTTGGGCATGAGAAAATGTGTAGGAATCCTGTGCTGATGACGATTTAGATTTAATCTAATCATAATTATAGAGTTGTTTGTGTGTTGTTTTGATGTGCAGGTGTGGTAGCTCATCAGCGTGGCCAGTCAAGCACCCCTCCTCGTTTTGAAATCAGCCTCTGCTTCGGGGAGGAGTGGCCCGATGGAAGACCCACGGAGCGAAAACTCATCATGGTCCAGGTAGGAAAGAAAAAAAGGTTAAACATTCAAAAACTAAAAATATCTTTTTTTTTAAATATATTTCTTAAAAACCTGGGGAGTCCTCACTTCCCCTCCAGCTACAGGGTTTCTGCTGTTCTTCATGATGGAGGCAGGAGTTTGTTATTCTGGATGAACTTCACCAGCAGGTCTTCCTCTCTGGGCTTTTCATGCTTCGTTTGTCTGAGGGGTCAGATTTCTAATCTGGGAATGACGTCACCACCGCATCGGCTGTTTTCTAGCTGGAAGCTGAAAAACCAGTAGGATGTGCTCATACTTGTCGTCAGCAACCAGCCTTACTGCTATTAGCATCTCCATTATATGCATTCAAACCCGATAGACTGCACGGCACTTTGAACGACACTGGAATAATGAGATACAGAGTCAGAAGTACAAATATTTTATCCAGGTGTCTTGGAGATCTTTTTCAACTTTGCCCGACATTCTGTTTAGTTTTCTAACTTTGAAATATGACATTTTCTGAGTACAGATCAAATACAGCAAATATATAAAACCTGTAGGCGCTTTTAACTGGAGTCTACTACATTTAACTTCAGGGAGCGTGGATTAACCTGTACACTTTTAATGTGAGCTATTTATAGTTTAGAGTCGCCCTATTGCAGCTTACAGCAGTACTCAGCATATAGAGCCAGAGAAATCCATTAAGCAGGAAAATCTGGTTTTCAAGCCAGAACGGATGGATTTCCTACACGTTGACTCCTTCTCCAGGAATTCAAAGCCAGCCTGCCTTATTTGTACGGAGAGAAGTTTTAAAGAGGCAACGTTGGAGGGCTGCTATGAGACAGGATTTTTACTGCTCTCAGCAGCTTGCAAATGAGTGGACCCTTGGAGTTTCTTGGAACATGGGCGTTTCACCGACTCAGCCATTGTTAAGGAGTGCATGAATGCTGTGGAGTAAAAGCTCACTGGAGGGAAATTAGAAAGAGGAGTGAAGCAAATCCGCTCGTCAGCATCATCCACAAGAAAAGTTCACTGGATGAAACAGAAGGACGGAGCTATTCATAAGACACCGTGCAGACTCAGTCCACTCAGCTGGAAACGAGTCGACTGATGGATCTGAGTATGCACAGACAAGATTAACGATGTTTGCTATTGCAGTTTATATGTAACTTTTTTTTCAAAACTTGATTATTTCATTTAAGCACATTTCAAGATAGATTTAAAACACACCAAACAGAATTATGTAGTGTACTGTAATATTCATTATTGTTAGTTTTTTCCTCTGAACCTTTTGCTTTAGGAACAATCCAACCAGTTTTTAATCAGTTTGGGGTTTCCAAACATCATCAGTTGTTTTACGATTGTCCCATCAAATTACAAATTTTAATCACCTTTTTTCCCCTGATGACAAACGATATGATGAGTGCTCATTTTTATCTGATGCTTGAAGAGCTCAGTACCCACATATGCAGCCATGCTGGGCTGTGTTTAGCAGATTTGATTGGCCTTCATTCGAGGACACCAATAAAACCTTATTGTGTTAGCAGTAGCAACATTTCTTAATTTGAGTACATTTCAGCTTTAGTGAGGAGACAAACATTCCTTAACAAGTCATTGGACGATGGATTAAAGGCAGAGAATTACTTTTATTGCAGTGTATGTTGCAATGACAAATAAAGATGATTTGATTAGATTTTTTTTAAAAGTTTAGTCTTATCTCAACAACCCGCTGACACGTAATCAGCACCTAATGGTTCTGTAGTATCGCTGTAATGCCACATTTTTCTGCAATTCTCCAAAAGTGACATTTGGAGAGATTTTATTTTCTTTAGCATCTTCTTCATTGTGCATGAATGCTAGGCAACCTTTTGCCCTCTCCCAGCCTTGGTTATCACAGTTTAGGTAGTTTAAAACTATATTTATTGCTCTGACTTTAGACATGGGCAAACCTTTTATTGTTGCCATATTCTGACTTATGAAGATAAATATAAAATCATGGATTTCCCATTCTGAAGAGAGGCTAGGTTAGATGGGGTTCTCGGTTACATCATCGATACAACAGGAAGTCATGGATTAGTAATTAAATGTTTCTCAACACTGATTTACTGTTATAAAAAGCAAAGATTAAAAAACATAAAAACATTGTATGAAATTCTAAGAGGTGTCAAAACATAATAATTTATGATATTCAGGGGATGTTCCTGAAAATGTGAATAAAAATTCAACCATCAACCTGAGTAATTTTGTATGTATTTATGCTGTATTTAATTAACAAGTTTTTAACCAAAAAATACTTATGTTGAAGATGCTACAGTAAACCTTTTTGCTCTTCGTCCTTTTATCTAATTCCTAATCTCACTGGCTGGTTTGGCTACAATACAATAATCTTCTGGCCAATTTTTATATAAAAAAAATATTTAAGCATAATTAGGTTCCAGTATAAATGTAAGAAGTAAATGCATGTGCACTCATCAAGATAATCGGCATCCTCTGCTTTCCTCTCTTACGCTTCTCCATCCTTTCAGGTCATACCTGTGGTGGCTCGGATGATCAGCGAGATGTTTTCCGGAGACAACAACCTTTCTTTTGACAGCAGCAGCGTCCGCCTGCAGATTTCAATCCCGGATATAAAAGACAATATAGTGACCCACCTGAAGCAGCTGTACTGCCTGCTGCAGAACCACCAGGGCCAGGATGCGTGGGCTCTGCCCACCAACGCCGGCCTGAACATTGCCCAGGCTCTGCAGACTCAGTGATGCTGTGAAACCAACTATACATCTCCATATTACTACATATTACCACTTCAGGAGCGTGCTCCTCTGTTAGCAAAGTACTTATGTGTAATCCTGTTAGGAAATGTGTACAATTTACTGTAGGATTTATGTGCTTTTTAAGCTTTTTCTTGTAAAACTGTGCTCTATGGTAGACGTAGCAGTGTAAAATCCCAGCCTTAAATCCTGCACCTGTCCATGCAGAACCTGCAGATAGTTGGTGATTCTGTGGGCCAAAGTCCGTCTTGCTGCAGAGGAATATTTATCCTAGTTAATCAGTTACAGATGTTGGCCTGTGTAGTTTTTATCTACTTCCAGTATGTGATCACCTGTCTATCAGAGAGGCTGTTGAAACGGATCTCATTTTCTCTTCTATAGTTAACTTTTACACATTTACATCTAGCAATAGACTAGAAAATAGAAATGTAAATAACAGCAAATTAAAGTTGGGATGAATATAAATCTTTCCGTCGCACATCTAAGAGTATAAGGTCCAGGGACCACCACCCCACCTAAGATCCAATATATCAGCCCTTGAATTAATTTAAAACATGTTCCTCTGTAGCGTTTGAAATTACCCAACACTATTCAGACACACAGATCCTCTTTTTGTTTTTGTTGGGTTTCTTTGCACGTTGGGGTGCTGAAATGTTTTATGGTTTGCTGAATGTATTTGCCCTGTGATTGCATGTTTATTTTATCAATAAAAAATGCCTTTAAACACATTTTTATGATTACCATGTTACTTTGAATTAGGCACAACCAATAACAGATGCACAATAAAAGAAATTCTGTACTTTAGCCCATGATTTGCTGTTATTGTTTGGGAGGAGATGTGCTAATATAACACTGCTGATCTGGTTTTCCGTACAACATGACGTAATGTGTTTGAGTGCAGAGGCAACACCTGAACAGATTAAACTAAATTGAAGATTCAAACCCGTGCTAACAGTTGTGGATGAAGGAAGTTACACCGTCTGGTTTTAAAATGTTTTAAATATAACAAAAGTGAAGAAAACCAAAAATCACAAGTTCCACATATTTTTCAATCAAAGCAAGGTAACAGCAGTAAAACGGCAAACAAAAGTAAAATATATTTCAAACAAGTTTTGAAACTGTATCTACTATAATTTGTTTCCATATAGCTTTTTGTTTTACAGCTTTATTCCTTTTTTACAGCTTGTCTTTAATACCCAATTCAGCCTCTGAAGGGAATTGCCTGAGTCAGTGAAGGTAATTTTGCCAGTTTGCAAAAAAATAAACACCAGCAAGGCACCAAGTCCAAATTCATTAAAGTATTTTCTGTTCTTAGGGGGAAAAAAAACAGCATTTTTCCTATGTAATTAACTTTAGGACTAATTTGGATAATTTCTTTAGCAGAATTGCCATTTAAAATCAAAGTCAAAACACATTTATTTTTATAGCACGTTTCAGTGACGATTCAAAGTACTGTACAAGAACGGAGCACAAGAAGAGAGAAAAATACTTTATTCGCATAATAAAGGCAGGTAAAGAAAGGGTTGACTACAAAGTTAAGCGAGTGATGTTTCAAAAAAAAAGTTTAAATAGATTTAAAACAGTTGTGTTTAAGGATCCTAAATCTCTGAAGGCCTGAGACGAATGTCAAACGTTACAATAGCAAATATGTAAATTAGTTCTATCCTATACTTGTTGAGGGGAAACCTTCATTAAAAGCAACGTTGCAGCAGAAGTATCTACGCAGTTTGAAATCCTTTAGGTACGTCGCTTAGGCAGAAGAGACAAATGTGAAGAGTTGGCTGTAATGCACGGCACATCGTCCAGAGTCAACCAAACAATACTAAGTTGTTAGCACAACGGTGAAGAGGAGAGTATTTGCAGCATTTTTAAACTACCGCAATAAGACAACCATGAACGTGGCCGTTTGTCTAGGTTTAGAGAAAAAAAAACACGAGGTCAACCATCAGACGGCTTAAGCTTGGTCTAAACTGGACAAAGATCCCAAACAACAGAGAATCTACAGAAACAAGATCAAGGTGTTGCAGTGACCCAGTCACAGTGTGACCAGATTAAAGGAAAATGTGGGACTGACACACAGAAAGGAGAATAACAGATAAACTGATTCAGGTGATAATGACTCCAAGGCGGCTCGACAAGACTTAAACACTTAGACTTCAGTGATACTCATCACTGCTGCCATTTACAGTGCCATGGAAATCTATTGATGTTCATGATCTTTTATCAGATTATTGTCACATTACAACCTCAAACTTCAGTGTTTTTTTTTGTATTTATGCCACACACTTTCCGTTTTGAGATGATGGATTGAACCGAGCTGTGGCAGATGTTCTAAGCTTGAGATATAGTTTCATAACCCAACCCACAACTTTATCCCGTCACTTTAACAGGGTATCAGAATAAAGGGGGCCAGGAAACACATGTACACCACACATTTCAGATTAATTTTTCTTAAAAAAAAAAAAAACAGAAAAAAAAACACGCATGTATAATGTTTATTTATTTTATAAAATGAAAAAGCTTCACAGTATTTATACTTTTGCCTGGTACTGCTGGTAGGACATTTACCCAGATTTTTTAAAGCGCTGGATACATTTTGTAGCCCAACTTTCCCGAAATGACAGCTGTAAGGATTTTTTATTTGTTTATTAGGTTGATTTAGCCTCAGACTGTGTCTCTCTGTTTTCTGGTGCTTTTGTTCGATCTGAAGCTAAATATAGCCCCGCTGTTAGTTGTGTTTGTTACGTCAGGGAGGAATTCTTCCTGGTTAATGTTTGATCAACTGTGAGCATATAAAAGCAGAAGGTGGAGAGATGTTGAGTCTATATATTAAAGGTTTGATGGTTAACATAAAATCACTGAGCACAATTTAACTCAGGGATGGCTTCTTTCCGAGAGCTATCACTGTAGCAAATAAACACAAAACAAAATGAACCTGTCTTTCTGAATTCATACATATACTGATCATATTGACATTGATAATGTGAAATAAATAAAGAGTAATTAACCAAATGCACAAAATGAATTGCTTCATATCATGTTTACAATCTTGACTGCTTTCTTTCTTTCTTTCTTTCTTTCTTTTGCTTTTTCTTTTTTTTTTATCTTTTATATGATCTTTTCATGTCCATTTTAATTTGCACCAAAAGGAGTTGCGCTCAGATTTTAATGACAATAAAGTCTATTCCATTCTTTTCTAAAATAATCATGTTTTCATCACTGTTTACTGTTGCTGATGCGAGGAGCTGTCATGTTGGATCAGAAAATCTGCCTTAAAAAATTTCTCCGACTTCCCTGGTTGGAGGTCCGGCTTTAGGTGCCGTTCCAGTCGGTTCTTCTGACTCGGGAGTCAGAATTTCAAAGTTTTGACTGCAACTAGAACGCAGTATGAGCAAACATGCCGTCCATGGGAGAGTACCAAGGCAAAAGAAACCATGACTGAACAGACGACGAGGGGCCACATTGGCCAAAAAAAACTCTTGATGGTCTCCAAGACTGCTGGGAAAATATTCCTTAGACTCAGGAGACAAAAGTTGAGCTCTTTTTTTTTTAGAAGGTGTGCATCCCGTTACATCTGCCATAAATGATGATCTGGGTTTGTTTGCTAAACAACTTGCTGTAATTAATGGATGGATGGATTCTGCTCTAGAAAGACCTGAAGGCGACTGTCTGGCCATCAGTACTTGACAATCATCTGAAGCACACCAGCAAATCTTAACCTGAAGGGTAAAAAAGGCACAAAGGCCACCCAGTGATCCGAATTAACACAATTTCTGCAAAGAAAAGTGACTGAAATGGCTCTGTGGTGATGTAAAAGCATCAGGGCCACTCGTCACAAATGATCTATGGCACTCGTTGCTGCCAAGGGCTTCGGAAACAATTATCAAAACAATTATTATGGGGGACACTTACTCTTTCAAATACTGCCAAGTAAATCAAATAATACAAACAATTTATTTCTTATTTACTCAGGCTACCTTTGATGTTAAAAGGATAAGTGATGATTTGAAACATTTGGGTGTGAAAACTAATCTGTAAGGCGTAAACAGTTCCTCACAGGACCCTAATTCGCAGTCTCCGTGCTGAAAAGATGAGCAAAAAACGCACAAATAAAAAGTTGAGAGTCTGACTCATTCCCTCAGAGGGAGAGATCTCTTAACCTTTGTGATGCCACACCAAAGCACACACCCTCATCTGAGACGAGTCGTTCAGCTACCAGCGGTGGACTTTGTCCTCCTCCTTCATAAAGGAGCTTTGGGCTTACGCTGTCCAAGCGAAGGACTAAAATGTGAAGCGAAGCTGCGCCGCCGCTACTAGACTACTGTAGATGATACCGGAGGAAAACACCCAGATTCAGCAGGCGAACGTTGAAGGTAGGAAATCTGAGAGTAAATGGCAGCAGTGTGAAGACTTACCCGATGTCGTCCAGGCAATTAAAATGTTTGCTTTTTTTTTATTATGTTCTGTAATAAACCAGCATCCGGAGCAATGTTTTTCTAGACTTTAGGAGTAAAGTGTTCCTCAGATACCAACGTTGTGTGTTTTTCTTGTATTAAACTAGTGTTTTCAGGTAATTGGGAACAATGGCTGCATTTTTTTAAAAACATAACAGTATTGGGAACCTTTAATTTAAAGGCACAACCAAACCACTGAACTAAACCTGTCGATGATTCATTGATCAATGCAATCTGTAGGTCAATGAGGTGACAACGGGGGAAAAAAAACACCTTTTTCTTGACTTTTGGGTTTTTAAATTCTGTCTTTTGAGTCCAAACAGAACAAAGTGGGATATTTTCTGACTTAAGCCAACATTAGATAATAAAAGCACACCTTGATTTATGGATTTATTTCACCGTGCTCTTGAGCCAGCACACACACACACACCTCATGGCTTGGGATCCATGTTGTGTTTGATCCGCCAGGTGTGTTAGGACAAGATGTTCAGGAGCAACAGCCCGTATGGCTCCGAGACCAACAGCTTCGCCTCCTTCCAGTCCAAGTATGTGTTTTATCGCCTCATTGCCTGAAATCCACCCCGGTCGTTCACGGCCTGCATCCTCAGCTTTTGTGTTGTGTTGTTTCTCTTTGACACAGTGGCTTCTCCACCATGGATGACTCCTCATCCCAAATATCGAACATCTCGAGACCCAGCGCCAAGTCGCTTTATTGTGAGTGACCCCTGCTGCTGTGAACCAGCGTTCGCACCTATTCATCGATCAATAATTGCTCACGGTCCTGCTTTATGGTCCAAACAGTGCAGAGGCAGCAGTACGCAGCGTCGGTCAACAAGATGATGGAAAAGGCGGAGCACAAAGTGGAGGTATCACCAACAGCAACATTTACAGGAACTTCATGAGTCACGTTATGTTTCGTCTCCGTGACTCGTTAATGCTTCATCTGTTGCAGCACTTGTTCACCTGCGACCTAAACGGGAAGGATCTCAAGAACATCGCGGACTGCGTGGAGCGCCTGAAGGTTCTGGATCACACGGGCGGTATTTGGGGTCAGGACATGATGCTGGAGGTCCGCGGCGCCGATCTGCTGCTCATAGACTTCGAAACCAAGGTGATCTGAAGGGTGTGATCCCCCTATGCACAGTTAAAAATCGTAAAACCTTTAGTGCTGAACATAAAAACTGGAGAAATCTAAATTAAACCTAAAGCGTTCAAGCTATCTTCACTTTGGTCAAGTCACACCCCGCTCCATGTAATGTTTTCTTTTTTATGTAGACGAGCTTGCTCCTTTAAAAATAATTCAATTCAATTAAATTTTATGTATATAGTGCCAATTCATGAAATATGTAATCTCAAGGCACTTTACAAAGTCAAAATCAATCAGATTATACAGATTGGTCAAAAATGTCCTATATAAGGGAACCAGTTGATTGCATCAAAGTCCTGACAAGTAGCATTTACTCCTGGAGAAGCGTAGAGCCACAGGGAGAGTCGTCTGCATTGTCCATGGCTTTGCAGCAATCCCTCATACTGAGCAAGCATGAAGCGACAGTGGGAAGAAAAACTCCCCATTAACGGAAAGGAAAACCTCCAGCAGAACCGGGCTCAGTATGAACGGTCATCTGTCTCGACCGACTGGGGGTTAGAGAAGACAGAACAGAGACACAACAAGAGAGACAAACAAAAAGCACAGAAGCACACATTGATCCAGTAATCCGTTCTACATTAGATGGTAGTAGCGGGTGATCTGTCTTCCCTGGATGATGTCACAGTTAAAAGAACGCCAGACCAGGTGTACCTACTATGAAGATAAAAGAGAGAGAACAGAAAGTTAAAGCAGAAATGACGACACGCAATGCATAATTGAAGAACAGTAGAACTCTATAGAGTGAGAAAATTAGCTTCTTCTTTTAAAAACAAAAAAACAAAAGCCAATGACATAGAAACCAGAAATATAAAGTATGTAAAACTGAACGATGAGGCTGCTTCTCCACACAGTCCTGGTCGGACGTTCACATACTGCTGTAGGTTTTATTCGTATTCATTTGGAGTCTTTAGAGATTTCCTTTATCAGTTTTTCTATCAGAGAGGTAACGACTGTACAAAATGTATTATAGTCTTGGTTTCATTGTGGGACCAAAAATTGTTCATATAACTACATCTATATTTGGTTAAATGTCCCTTAGCGCCTGATAAACACACGGTTCACTCGTTTCTGACAGATTAGGGAGTGATTCATTTAACTGGTTGTTTTTCTTGGAACCGACCTGGTTGTTAATAACGGTCCGCACATTTTCAATAAGCCGGGGCTTTGGGAGCACCTTTCCAGGAGTTTGATGTTGCCCGGCTTTGTCCAAGGGAGACATTTTTAATGTCTCCTTCCTCAATAAATCCAAACATGGAGATGCTTGTTTTAAACCTTCCTTGCAGTTGTTTGTTTACGCAGTCCTTCCTGAAAAGAGATTGGTTCTGAGAAATCATTAAAAACCCCAAATAAAATATGATTCATGGCAGAGATGAGTGCCTGTAAACGTCTCACAAGAACTCTTATTTATTTCTGCTTTCTTCTTTTCGAGGCCACCGGGATTTGAACCAATTTTTGCTTTTACTTTATCTTGTTCTGAATGATCACCGATGGATTTATTTCAAAACTTTAGAAAATCTTTATATTATTTCGGTTATTTACAAACAAAGCGGAGTTTCCATGCCTTTATCTCTGTTAGTTGTGATGATTTTTTTGCTTACAGCTAATTTAAAGACACCATTTAAGGTTATGATATTGCATCAGAACAATTTTTTAAAAAAGCATTTTGAATTTATATTTAATACCTGCTTAAAAGTAATTTTCTTTTAAGCTGAGAAATGTTAAGTACAAAAACAAAAACGTCCCTGTTTTCTATTAGTTTTTCTTTTCCATCTGAACTTTTAAAGCATTGCCACTATTATTCACCATGGAGCCAGTATACCTTTTTTTTGTTCGCACCACATCACAGAGATTTTCTGTGGAAGAAGAATCAAACAAAATTATAGAGTATGAAGGGGGAAAAAAAATGTGCACGCGTGTTCTGTCTTGCCAGGAGGAGCTGGAGTCCTTTTCTTCCAGTGAAGTGAAGGAGATGAAGGCCTTGCTGGACTCTGAGGTGTTCAACTCTCTGCTCGTCGTGTGCGTCCAGAGCAGGAGGAAACAGGCCACCACCGTCTTCCTGTTCCAGTGTGACGACGTCAGGGTGAGCGCTCAGCTCTGGACGCTGCCTGCTGGTGTCTGAGGACAGAAAAAATAGAGATGTGAATGTTTTCTGTTGTTTCCAGGCCGACTTTGTCAAAAAGGATCTAACGCGAGCTCTGTCTCAGAAAAGTGACGGTTCGCACCTCAGGTGAGCTAAAGTCCACAGAGCTCTAAAACACCTGCGTGGGATTGTTTGTTTCACTCACTGCTGGCGTCTTTTGTTGTGCGTTTAAGGAGCAATGGACACGTTGGGGGTGGACGTGAAAGAGCGATGCGGCCTGATAATCCCGCAGAGCAGAAGCCTGTGCACGAACCGGTGCCGCCGTGGACTGCAGCTGACAACCGTGAGATCAGAGTTTAAGACAAGAATGGCCCTAATTGGTCAAAAAAAGCAGAAATTGTTTCATCTTAAATAAATTGTGGTCACATTTAATCTCAAAACTAACACATTTTAAGGCCATTTCTGCAAGCAGTGATGCAGTCGTTGTATGTTCAGGCGACCCTACATTCACATACCAGCCAATTATAGCACACAAAGAGCAGATATAGTAAATAATGCAGTAAAATAAACACCTTCTGGTCCTCTAAATCTGTTCTAATCTGCTCTAATGATCCTGTTCCATCATCTAGCTGAGGATGATTTTCCTGAGCCGGAACTGGACCCACGTCGGTACAGAGAGGAAGAGGACGTCCCGTCACCAATGCCCACTCTTCCTTTACCTCCCCCTCGGCCGTACACAGAGCTGGACAGGAATGTGGTGAGTTTGCTTGATGCAAGACTCGTAGTTGTTTTTAGTCCTGCGTGGGGGAAATAATATAATAGAGAGATAAACAATAATGCAAACAAGGGTGTGATCGTTTTATTTTGCTTTCCTTCTTCCAGGACATTTTAAATCACATCGTAACCGACATTGAGATCTTCATGGGGAAAATATCAGCAGCAGAAGCCAAGCACGGAAAGAAAAAGAAGAAAAAGAAAAAGGGAAAAGGTAGTTTATTGTAATAACCTTTCAGAGAAGCGCCACCTCTCCTATATCCACTCAACACTGTGGGTTTGGTCTGTTCAGGTGGGGATGGGATGCCGCCAGAGGAGGAGTTTACAGACTGCCTCCATAAAATCAAATCTGGCTTCAACCTTCTGGTTTGTGTCTTTTTTTCACACTGAGACGCCATCTTTGAAGTCCGCCTGCGTTCTTCTTCATGCTCTAACGTCCGCTTGTGTTACGTTTGTCAGGGGGAGCTCAACGGCAAGATCAATAACCCCGGTGCTCCAGACTTTGTCCACTCTTTGTTCTCAGCACTAAAATTTGTGAGTGGCTTTGTGTGAATTTCTTTATTTCATTTGTCATTGATCAGAACAAGGTGAAATCTTTTATAAGAAAATGTTTAATTTACACTCTGGGCTGGATGACTTCAGAATCTCACAAGGATTTTACTTTTTTAAGACTTTTGTCTGCTTTTTCATTCATTTTTCCAAACTAATCCCTTATTGTGCTGTAGAGACACATTTGCCCTCACACACATTTATTTTATTCTCACTTTGTTGTCACATGTACATAAATGTTGCTGATCATCAACAACTTTTTAAAATTAAAACAAAGATAACCTAACTAACTACAAAACCTTTTATCACATGAACAAACACTACTTTTTAAACCTAACAGCCTTGTCACCCTCTGAGGCAACAAAAACAAAGACAATGTGTCTTTTCCGTTGCCGTGGAGGAACGTCTGACGCACTCTCGTTGCAGATTTGTTTTAATTTCGCCACGTTCAAAGATGTTTGATCCTTAAAAGCCCGTTTAAGGTCATGCTGGAGCTCCTCAGCTGCTCGTTCCCGCTGAATAACCACGTTAGCTGTAGCTTAAAGTCACCAAATGGTGCCTGATCAAAGAGGAGAATCAATCATGGCAGACCATCCAGGTCTGGATGGTCTGGGGTAGTGAAGCATCCCTGGATCGTCGTACCACCACCCCCATTATTGACTGTCGGTGTGATGTCCTTTTTAAAAAACTGGATGATCATTTTAGCAAATATGAACCAGGACTTTTTGTTCTTTTTAGTCCTCGGTGGTTTTGTGCTCAAAACTCTCCGCCGATGCCATTTCTGCATCTTTCTTATTGTTGAACTGTGAACACCAACTTTAACTGAGGTCCTCAGTGCTTTACTTGTTGTCATTGGTTCTTTTGTGACCTCCTGGATGACTTCTTCTCATGGTGTCACTTTGGTAGACCAGCCACTCCTGGAAAGGTTCTGCTCCACATTGTATCTCTACAAAGACTCTCACTGCGGATCACTGGAGTCCCAATACCAAAGAAATGACTTTGTAACTTTCCAGAGCGGTCAGAGACTTTGGTTCACATCTGTTTCTGAATTTCTTAGGACAAAATGTGTTGTTTAAGAGCTTTTAAGCTGCTTCATGCTGCCAGACTGGTGCCGTTTAAGCGATTTCCTGGTTCTAACGATAGGGCAGCAAGCATTGTGGCTCGTGAAATTAAACTCCACTTTCAAGAAAATGTGGTTGACAAAAGTTAATACATGATTTATAAATGAAGATGATTATTTCTATACATGCAATCAGGTTGGTATGGAAAGCTTTCCCCCATAAATTAATGAAATTGTCGTTTAAAAAGCATTTTAATCAAGTTTTCTTCATCTCACATTGCAATTTGTTTGATGATCTGAAATATTTAAATTCTATTTAGACTTTTGATAATATTTTACCAATGTTCAAACAAAAATTAGACATGTTATAGATTTTCCAGAAGAGGCTGACTTTCAGTATGTTTATCTTTAAACATGCTTTATTATGTTTATTTCGACAATTTCTTTTAAACTGAGACATACTTAGCTGTTTTTACTCTAGTTTCTTTCCTTTTTTTTTGTTTAGTAAGAATTATCAATTACACAAAAAAGAATACAGTGGTGTGCATAAAACTGCACATTTTAAATTGAGAAAAACTAAATTGCTCCGTTTTTCCTGGTTAGCAATAAGTGACATTGATACTGGACAAATAAAATAGTATATAACTATTAACCATTTGCATTCCTCATGTTTATTGGGAGTGGTTTGTGACCAAAATCCAAAAGTGTTGAATTTTTCTCACCAACACAGGCAGTTGATACAGATATATGAAATTTAAACTCCGGCTAGAAGGTGTACGGTAGATAACTTAAAATATTGATAAAAAGTAAAATATTAGCTACAAGACATATTATTTGTCTATTATTAACCATGATTTTGCTGTCAATTTAATTTCATCATAAATAGGACCACACACATTCAGAGACTGATGTTTGGGTGCAGCCATCACTAAAAAAATCTTATTCCACTGGCAGACCATCTTATTTACCTGCTCAAATCAAGGACAGATACACACATTTTAAGAAGATTTTACTTACTTTTAGTTCTGTTTTTGCAGTGTTCTGTTTGGGTGCAGCCATCACTAAACTTTTTATTTTTTTTAAGAATTGATGGGACTCTGGGGAAACATGTACACTTGTGTGTGTCTATGCAAGTGCAGCTCCTACCCCTTGGTTTGCCCCTGAAACATCTTACTTTTAATCCTACTTCACAGAAGCAAACTGGGCACCCTACACCGACTGTTAGTAGCTGCTAGCAGAATGAAATGGGGTGAAATGGTTTTCGACCTAAAAGCTTACATCCAAATTCTGCTGCGCTGTCTGTCTTTGTCTTCACCAGGTATGCTCTCACTGCTCAGAAGTCCTGCCTCCGTCCATCGTAGCCCCACTGCTCACTCCCCAGTGTATCCGTCTCCTGAGTGAAGAGGCCTCCTCCGAGGAGGACAACCTGTGGCAGTCTCTGGGAGACGCCTGGAACATCCCCAGGTTCCTAATATTCCCGTCACACTACTGTAGATGAGCCCTCCCTTTCAGTGAATGCTCTCACATCTGCTTTCTACACCATCCCTCTGTAATGCGTCGGCATATCATGATGTAAAATGAACGGTTTCCATTATTGGGGCGATGTTGCAACAGTTTCATTGTTTGTGCAGCACATGTATATTGAATTGCATATGCTACAGTGTTAGCATGTGGGAACATTGGTTTCCTATGGCATCGTATCTTCCACTGTCGTTAAAAAGAAAGCCGCTCTGGACCCACGCTACACGTTTTTTTTCAGAATGCCAGCAGACATTGTAGGATAGGAAACAGTATGCCTTATATTTATACCCACTTCCTGATTTAGTTTAAATGACAATATGATATGTTTCCAATGGTATTACTAGTACCAAATGGCCAGAGGAGGATGAGGATATCCCGACATACACGCTGACGTTCTTTGATGGTTGGCAGCCCCCTGAAGTGACCGCAGAGCCTCCACCGAGTGAACCGCAGAGCCGCAGGGAGAGTCCTCGGCCTTCGCCAGGCCCTCCTCGGCCTTCAGCGGGCCTGCAGCCGACGTATTCAGCGGGACAAAAGACACAGGAGCCGGTTAGGTGTATTTCGAATTAAAGACTCTTCATTCTGGTCACAGGAAAAATCAAATAACTTCTAAACGTTGACGTTTTGTTCAGAGTTATGCCAAGTGGAAGCGACCAGAGGAACGACAAAAGCCACGGTAAGTACGTGGACTACAACTTCACCAAGGTTCAAATCTCACAAGCTCTGAGGGTTTTCCTTCTTTTCCTTCGTCTCCCAGCCCTGTCGAGGTAAAACTACGCGACATGCACGTCAAGTACGACTTCGTGTCCAGAAACCAAAGAGAGCTCACCGTCACGAAAGGAGAAATAGTTGAGGTGAGGGTCTGTTTATTTGACACCCACGTTACTGACATTTTCCTCAAGAGACCAACCCGTTGTTTGGCCGTGTGCGTCTGTAGCTCCTGGACCGGTCCAAGCAGTGGTGGAAAGTGAGGAACAGCAGAGGGGAGGAAGGTTACGTACCAAACAACGTCCTGGCAGATGTTGACAGTCAGTCTTATGAGGTGGTCAAACGCTCAGAAAACATGAAATGACAGGAAAGGAAAACTGTCCGCACACAAAAGAAAACAAAAATCAGGACATGCTCGTCTTTTTTTTTTTTTATTATTCATTAAGGAAACTGAAGCATCTCCTGTCCTGACGAGGAGATCTACACCAGCGGAGGTGAAAGCCTGGCTCAAAGACATGGAGTTCAACCAGATGTGAGTGAGAGCTGTATCTACTTAGCGAATACTCCATAAAGGAGGATTTATATAACTTATCAGGAACATTTATCTCGGTTTGAACTGAAGTCAATAATTGCCGTACTTGATAGAAAGGTCATTTGCTCTTATCGATGCACAAGTTATTTATAGTTATTATTATAAGCAGCGGGGGTCAAAAGGGCGTAGATTTATTTACCGTCACATCAAACCTAGTTTTTATCTTGAATATTTTTTCCGAATTTATTTAGTCATTTGATAGCTTTTTTTGTTATTTCTAGGCTAACAAACAAACACTGTTGACAGCATACAGATTTACCCTCAGAGCCCAATAATAGGATTTGGAATAAAGATTTAATGATAGTGAACCTTTTAGAACCAGACAGCAGCTCCCTTCCTGGAAGTCCAACAAGTGCCGCTTGTTTTATGTTTTAACATCTAAAATATTAGGTAAGCTTCTCAGCCATAATGTTATTGAAAATTTGATTTTGCAGCTGTGAACAGTTTTTCACGTTACAACCAGAGGAACATAAAGTGTGTCATTGTAGATCCACATTTTGCTGCTACAGCTGCAGGTCTTTTGGGTTTTTGTCTCCATCAGCTTTACACGATTAGAGGCAGAAATGTAACAGCTGAGTCTTTAAACGTCACTTTTCAGGTCTGGTCAAAGACTCTCAGTTAGGTCTGGACTTTAATTGGACCGACCCAGTACATGACTATGCTTTGATCTAAACCCGTTTTCTTTGTTGCTCTGACTTCTCCTTCATAAAAACTCTCGACTTTTCCAGCCTAAAGCAGGTTTTCTTCCAGGATTGCCCTAAATTTTGCCCCAGCTGTCCATCAGCAGGTTACCTGTC
Organism: Fundulus heteroclitus; assembly: GCF_011125445.2. NCBI lineage: Eukaryota > Metazoa > Chordata > Actinopteri > Cyprinodontiformes > Fundulidae > Fundulus > Fundulus heteroclitus. The sequence goes on along the minus strand of NC_046380.1, from coordinate 22,754,721 downwards.
CTTAGTGAAGAAAAGCATCCCTCAGCATGATGCTGCCACTCCCGTGTTTTATTGTGAGGACATGTGGTCAGCTGCAGGGTTATATTTCTGCAATATTTTGATCTCAAATGCCCCGAGCAGCTTCTTCCAAATGTTTACCGTGTCCCCAACATGGCTTGAGACAAACTCCAAATGGGACTTCTGCTGCCTTCACCAACCTTCTTCATGCCAACTTTGTGGCAGCAACATGACAAAAGAATTACCTGAAAACATTAAAACACACAACTGAAATGTTGTGTGTTTTAATGTGTTTTAATGGTGTCTCAGGACACCCCCAGGGGGTCCTGAGACACCATGTGGAAGTCACGAGATGATCCAAATTCTCGCCTTTACAATGAGAGGAGATATACTTGTTCTAATAGAGAAAATGTAAGGCAAGGCAAATTTATTTGTATAGCACATTTCAGTACAGAGACAATGCAAAGTGCTTTACATGATTAAAATACAGGGAAAAAAACTGAATAAAAGCAAGTAGGAATAAAATGTAGAAACAAAAAAGAATATGGAAAAATAGAAACTAAAAGCAAACATTAAAAACAATTTGACTACAAAGTTGAACTAATGATGTTTCAGTAAAATAGTTTAACTAGAACAGTCGAAGGCAATCCTAAACAAATGTGTTTTTAATCTTGATTTTAAAGGAACTCAGGCTTGTATGCCTTTGTGTTTTTTTTTCTTCTTAAAAATCTATGACAAAATTAACACCAGAAAACATTCAAATTTTTTTCTTGCAAATAGGTGAAATTAATTTCAATGTATTTATTTATTTAATTTTTTGGGGGGGAAATTGACTCCTCTGTGGCCAGTAATTTATTATCCTTAATCAACAATGGTCATAACACAACTTTTGGGGGCATTTTACGAGTACAAAGTCATAATATTAGGTATAAAAGAATAAAAGGACATTATGAGAATAAATACAGGGGAAACACTGCATTTTTTGTTAGAGTTCCCATAGAACTAGTACAATACTCTCACAATGTTTTGACTTTACTCATTATTACCATAAAGAAAAAAATCCAACCCCAGTCTCTGGTGCTGTTGTTCTCTGTTAGTTATAAGTATAGCTTCCTGTAGTAATGTTGCTTTAACAAACCTCCTCATCGATGTTTTACATATTAACTAACTTCCGTTGCTTTAATGGCAGCACGGTGCGCTGCCTGGGCGTCCTGAGCGGCCCCATGCTGCTGGGGATGAGCAGAGAAGAGCTGAAGTCGGTGTGTCCAGAGGAAGGAGGACGAGTCTTCTTACAGTTACAGGCGGTCAAATCCACCTTGTAGGCAAGTCTCCCATCTGCTAACGGAAGATTTACCGTCCGCCATCCTCTTCACGGCTACCATCAGCACCAACAACCTTTCTTTTCTACACGCAGGATGCAGGAATCAGCACAGGACATCGCAGCAGGCAAAGAAGAGGAAAACTTCCTTGATGCTTTAAGATGTGTAATAAGCAATAAGTAGAATAATAAAAGTTTGCATAGACATGTGAACATCCTGCAGTCACTTTCTGAAATCAGCAGATTCCTCATATTGTATTAAATGCTAAAACTGTCAAATATATAATAAAACTATTTTAAGTCAGAATGTAATCCCTGTTAGGGTCCTATATGGAAAGCAATATGAAGTTGTGTAACTTAATGATAAGCTAATCCTGCAGCAAACTCAGTGATTACTGTAGTGCACCTTGTTTTGTTTGTGATCGTTGTGTAACTTGTAAATTAAAGTAAAATTCTGGCACACGTGTGTTGAATTACAACATGCTTTATTATTTATTGTTTGTTGAGTCATTACATATGAACCTCATCAGCCTAAGATGGTGGCAGTCTGTCTCAAGCAGTGAGAAGGCTACAGATGGACAGGAGTCAAATTAGTCTGAATTTATAACAAAATGCTTTTTAAAAAAGTGACACAACCGTGAGAAAACAATGACTTTTATTAAAAAAAAATTAAAAAAAAAAACATTATTTAGATAGAACTGAAGTGTATTTTCCAGGACGGCGAGCGATTAAGCTAGATTGTTGACAGGATTTGTGAATGAAAACATTAAATTATAAAGATTTTTAACACAAATAGTAACTGAACGGTGTCTCTTTGTGCTTCACAGTGTCGAGGAGATCAAGTAGCATCAAAATCCTTTTCTCTCGGTTCACTGGGGCAAATATATCCATGCTAATAATAATTCTTCAACAATCATTGTTTTTCACCAATTAATTATGAGTTCTTGGCTAGACGAAGCAAATTACTAACAGTACTTCTACAACTGGAAAATCAAGACCTCCTTTTCTGACCCAATTCTCAACGGATACTCTAGTAGTTTTTCATCCTGTGGACAAAAATCAGGTACAAAAAAAAAGAAAAAAAAGAAAAGCACAAATATTACAGTTTGTCTTTGTGAGGTAGGAAGGACAATGAAGCTGGCATGATAAAACCCAGTAGACAGAAACCTATGAGGGGTCGTGATGAGTGGATGGAAACTGAGAAGGTCGGGTCGCAGCACCAGGCCATATTTATTGGTACCCCTGGTACGGATGCGTGAAGATGCCTCAAAATTAATTAATCTTTTATTGCAGCAGCCTGATCCCTCGGCAAAATGATGAGGACAAATCCAACCTTTTGTATGAATTGTTAATTAACTCTTGACGACTTTCTATATCCCTGATTTATATCCATGACTTGACACAGAGGTCCATTTCTCTAGGCTGGATCAGAACCGATACTGACCATTATTAGAAAACTTGCGTCTTGGGGGTCCTGAAGCCTCCATATCAATCATTAGAAGTCGTTTCCATGACGGCTGATTATTTTGTAGTGATACCAAAAGCTTTTACTTTTTTTGGAATGACCATGACCTGGATGACGGAGAATCTTCACCATAAACATGTTGAGTTAACTAAACTCTACTGGGACTTTGGCCGAGATTTCATCACCAAGTGCAGCAGGTGAGCTTGGTGTAAAACAAAGAAGAAGAATGCGGAAAAAGCATCTAGTGCCCTACGAACGTTATTTGAGTGCACAACATAATTTACTCTTTAAGAAACCGGGGGGGGGGGGGGGGGGGGGGGGAGCTCAGTCATCCGGGGAGGACTCAGAGTAGAGCCGCTGCTCCTCCACGTCGAGAGGAGCCAGTTGAGGTGGCTCGGGCATCTGGTCAGGATGCCTCCTGGACGCCTCCCTGGTGAGGTGTTCCGGGCACGTCCCACCGGGAGGAGGCCCAGAGGAAGACCCAGGACACGCTGGAGGGACTATGTCTCTAAGTGGCCTGGGAACGCCTTGGGATTCCTCCGGAGGAGCTGGCCCAAGTGGCCGGGGAGAGGGACGTCTGGGCCTCCCTACTGAAGCTGCTACCCCCGAGACCCGACCCCGGATAAGCGGAAGACGATGGATGGATGTAAAAGCGGGATATTTTGACTAAAAATCTGAAGGACTACAATTAAACAAAAAAATGGGTCATAATCAGGTAATTCAGAAGGATAATGACCCAAAGAAGCCCAATCAACATGCAAACGGTCCATTAGATGTAGAATCGCTCTTCTCTGACAGTCATCCTTTTCCAAAAATAAAGTGGCTGCATAACGTGCTATGTAGCTTGTACAAAGAGCAATAGTCAAACGTCACGCTCTGTTTGCTATAACCTGGTAAAAGGCTACAATCCTGTCCTGTTGGTAAGCAGTGATGCACTTGTTGAAATCCATTTCTGAACAGGAGCTAGTTTTCCCCACTGAACAAATGAATTCAAATTAAACGTAGGGGCAGAGTTCCTGCGATAACTTTTCACACACCCTTACCGGAGAGGTAAATAAATATGGCCGGTACTGTAAAACAGGGAAAATGGGAACAGCATTTTCACAAAGTATAAAACTCAATCATCATTATATATTAAAACTAATAAAAGGCCATAGTGAACTCAAAGGAAAAGGCAGAAACAACACAAAACAAATATAGATGCAAACAAATCTCTGCGCCCAACAACTCGGCTAATATCTTATAGACGTGTTTTGGTGTCTTACTGGCTGACTTTCAAAAGAGGAAACAGTAAGTTACTAAAACACAAAATCTATATATCTGCAGATAATTTGCAACCATAATACTAAATAAGCACGGAGGTCATGAAAATACTATTTCATTACTTACTATTAAAAGACAAACAATAATAAATCTATATTGAAAAGTCTTCAAGATTTCTTCCTTCACATCAATATATTGAGAATTACAAAATGGTCTTATTCTACGTCGGCTTTAAAAAACATAAATCAACTCTAACGATCACGTAAAGTCCTCTGAGATCAGTAGACAACGTCGGCACGTCCCTCCTTCGCTGGAAACGGGTTACAGTCGTACAAAACGAACGGGCGTTCCTCTTCTTCTATCTTTGTTCTGCGAGAAAGCGAACGCGCGCACATCTGCATACTCGCCGGATATTTCCTGATCAGCTCCTCTGCTTCTCGCTGCAAAAAAAAAACGGCGTAACCCAAAATCTCCCAGATTGATGTGATGAAACAGGGGTTATAAAAATAAAAATAAATGCTACAGAACCGTGCAACAGGCTCCGCCATGCCCCGGCTGGGTCTGCTCGTTTCCACCATGCAGAGATTTAATCGGGGGTCACGGCGCTTTAACGCGGCAGTCGAACGTAAACAAGGTTTTTCCTCTCCTCGCGTACGTCGCTCATGCGGGCATGCAGGAAAGTTAAGCCCCGTCGAGGCGGAGGTAAAAAAGCCGAGCGCTTCCGCGGGGCCTGGTTTCAGCTCCCATCTGCGGGTCGGAGGGGAGATTCACAAAGAAGGAGGCGGACAGGAGAAACTGGACGTGCGTTGGTAACAAGTAACACTAGAAAGGCACGGTGAAGGTTTTATTTTGGTGCTCATGAAGGGTTTAGTGCATGCAGTGAGTTAACTGGTGTGACCGAGCCCCGGCATCGCTAACAGGGAGCGTTGATCCACGTTTCTTTGTGCTCTTCACATCGTTGCTACATTAAAACTAATAACATGACGAATGAATTCTGGGAATAGCTCGGTTTGCTTTCAGGAATGTTTGTTTTTGCACAAATTACCATTTGAATCCCAGAAGATTGACTACGACTATGAAAGTGCAGCTTTGCAAACGATGGATCTTTAACAGCAGCGGCCATTGCACGCAGGTAGAATTGTTGCTGCGTTGCGAGGCGTGACCTCTGGTGAGGATCCTGGTTTGCAATTACGGTTACCGTATATCTACAATCATAGATGGAAGTTTTTCTTCAGGTCAATCACAATAATAATAATAATAAAAAAAAGATTCAACATGTGTCAGAGAGCAGGAGAGAAGAGGCTGAAGGTTTAGAAAAATGGAAACTTAAAACAAAAAAAAAAAAACAAAAAAAAAGAATTTTTTGCACCCAATAAAAATTGAAGATTGGTGTTAAAATAATGGCCTCACTAAAACCTTGGCTGTTTATTAGCCGCACGGCTTTAGCAGTGCAGCTAACCTCTACAGTGGTGTGTAAAAAGCAGCACTATTCTCTCATGTTACACGTTTTCAGTGGCATGTCGGGTGGGCGGATCGGGGGGGTGGGGCTGGGCAGGCGGAAAGAGGTGCGATTGGGGCGCGGAGGCTGTTGTTTCAGCGCCCGCCCGAGACGGGACCCATGGTTAGCGTGTCCTCCTCGTCGATGCTGTCCAGCTCGTCTGTGCGCACGGCGTGGGTGATGAGGTTAAGCTCCTCGGTGAGCGTCTCGAAGCGGTAGGCCACGCGGATGTCGGGGACGTTGGTGCGGCGGATGTCGTTGCTCTCAGGTCCTTCTTTATAGTAACTGGGGCCTAGCCAGTAGCTCTTGACCTGTGGTTGGGGAAAAAAAAGAGAGAAAGAAAAACATCCATTAGAAATGTTTGATGTAGTTTGTTCGCCGATGTTCTCCAGTGAACCTCTGAGGCCTTCACAGAACAGCTGGATTGATACTGAGATTAAATCACGCAGAGGTGGACTCGGATAACTAACTGGGCGACTACTTGGTTGAATTGAGTTTTTTCCAGGGGTGTTAGAGTCAAGGTAATTAAATACAAATTTACAGCACACTCGCTTTGATTTTTACTTGTAATAAATACTAAATGGCTCCGAGTCGCTTTCCTTTAAGTTCACAATTATGCAGAACTTGGTTTTAGTCCATCTCCTAAAACTCCAGCAAAACACACTGAAGTTTGTGGTTTTACGTGTTAACATTTGAAAAAGTTAAATGGGTATCGATATTTTTGCAAAGCCTTCTCTAATAAAAGGTGTTCTGCACTTAGTGCAGGGCGATAAATCGATTTAATCAATTAAATCCAATTTACAATTTTTTTAAGATTACATTTTTGGAAAATCTGGATTTTATTTTCCCAATGCCCTCTTCGGGCTTCCATGAAGAGAACAGCAGCAATGCTGAATATATGTTTAGGAAAATATATTGTCAAGATATTGTAAAGAGGAAGAAAAAAAACCTAATAAGAGGCACTTTTAATTTACTCGTTTACTTATTATCTTATAAGTTAGTTTGAAGTTACACGAGTGAAGTGAAGCTTGTTCTTAGCTTGTTTTATACCACTAGCAGTAAACATTTTGTTATATTTTCATCGCTGACAGTGGCAGGGCCGCCATCTTGTTTTACAAGCATGTTTCACTGCTTGCATTTTGTTGCACTTTGACTTCAGGTCAAAGAAAGCACGCTTTTAATATAATTTATTTTTGTGAAACGAAAAGGAGGAACAAAAAAATCGATTAATCAGATTTTTATTTCGCCCAGAGCTATCTGCACTGTAAACATAATGTAGAGAACTAAAACACCGCCTTTGTGTATATAGTAGGTGGACGATAAGCCACTTCACCTTGTGTGAAAATCCACTCATCAGGACGCTGTTTCTTGCCAGCTCACACATGTCACATGAGCTCAGCTTCCACACCTGAGCTGCGATGCTGTACTCTTCCATCAGTGGCTCCTGGGGGGTAAAATATAAAAATCCACATTGTCACAACAAGAAGGGGGGGAAAAAAAGTACAGTTTTCCATTTTTGGTTGTGTGCCTGGAATATTGTGTGTGGTGAAACAGACCTTGGTGAAGTGGAACTGCAGGGGATCATCGGTGGACAGAGAGATCATGAGACCTCTGGACAGATACTCCATCAGCGGGTTGCGGTGGTAGCTGAGGAACAGGCTGTTGTTGCTCAGCGGGGACATGGCAATGCCAACTTGAGCCAAGTAGTAAAGATACTGGAGCACGGGGGCCTAAAGCGACGAGAACGGAGTAAAGTAACGACAACTTTACTCTTCAGTGTTGATAAAAGTGCACGTTTGTGCCCCTCAGGAACCATGAAAAGACATCTTTGATTAACTTATCAAGAAATCCCTACAGCTATGACAGCAGCAGGGAAACCCACTCAGTTTTTAATCTGTCCCAAACACAAAGTAACAAGTTTTTTTTTCTTTAACTCTGAACTATAGATGATGCTGTGGTTAAATCTTCCTGTAACTCTTCCCGTCTTCACCATTTGTGATTAAAATACTTTACAGTTAAAGACAAAAAGTGATTCATTCAACCGAGAAGCTTGTTTTAGGTAGGAAATGAGACATTTAGCACTCTAAATTAAATAAAACAATGTAAAAGAAAAATTAATAAAAAAAACAACAACCATTTATTGACATTTAAGCAATAAAACCCTTCTAATAATGGCTGACCATCTTTCTGCACACTTCCACTAGTGATGATTTATATTTGATGATGAGCTCAAAGCCTTAGAGGTTTGCAGGCCTCTTTGCCATCACCCTAATCTGTAGCTCCTCCCACAGGTTCTCCCTTAGACAGATTTTTTTCCAGTCAGAAAAGAAATGTTGGTAAAATTAAAAGATTACTTCAGACCTAAATCTGCCAGGGGCACGAATAACTTTGAGCTTATTTTATAAATAAAATAAAAAAATGTAGATACCAGGTAACAGTTTATAATCTAATATAGAATTAAAGGTATTTTAGCACCAAAAACAACCTTGTTTTTAAATCTCTTTTAATTAAGGCTAAACATGACATGTGGTTTATTTATCTTAATCTAATTCATTTCAGTTGTTTTAATTGCGTTCTAATCCTTTTTATATGTCTAATTTACTTCCTGTAAAACATGTTGATCAGGGGATTTGTTTTACTATGCTATAAAAATAGTTTGATTGACGGAAACGGGTTTTATTTATTTTCCCCTAGTGTACTGCATCTCTGCTGGGCTCCCAGCGGCCGTGCCGCAGCGTGTTTGGTGGCAGATGGACCCAGCCGTCCACATCTTCACATATAGTTATAAAACCAGCCTGGTGGGTCTTGTAAAACGTGTTATTGCAGTTAAAAAGTCTATTTAAATTATCTAAAACAACAGCCTTAATTTGGCCCAAATTTTGTGCTATTTGTGTGGAGACATGAAGCCTATTTGAAGTGGGCAACAGGTTTTCACACCTTTAAAGGGCAAAACAATTTAAAAACAAACTTGTGAAAGCAGCAAATGTTTTTTTTATGTATTTATTATAAGGCTATCTAAGAGTGACAATCTATAATGAAAGTATTAGTCTCCCTGATCAAGAATAACTCTGCTTAAGGATATCAGAATATGTGTTGCATCGTTTTAGAGGATTTTCTTTTTACTGTTGCAACTTTACGGCTGAATGTGGGCAAAAACATGAGGTAATAAATCAATTAATCTGCTGGTTAGTTTTAATCGCAACGATCCACTGTGTTGACAGGGGAGGCTTTTCCTATAACATCTCGCTATTTGGACGAACGTGCCAACAATGTAAGCATATTTCTTTTTTTCCCCCCCAAAATATATTTTTTGTATTTTTCTAGTCATTATCGTCTCTAAGCATCCATCACTAACAACTGCAGGTTTTTGCAGGAATAATAATTTTCCAGATGGAAAAGATAAACAAAGAGCATTAAAAGGAAAATGTTACAAGGATTTTGTGATGGAGTTGTTAAGAGTTGCCATGTGAATCAGTAAATTCAGGAAAATCCTGAAAGAAAACCTGCAAGAGGCTGCAGAAGACTTTAGAACAGGTGGAGGTTAATCCTTCAGCAAGGCAGCAACCCTAAACATGCAGCTTCAGCCTCAATTAAACGGTTCAGATCAAAGAACTGTTAGAATGTCCTAGTCAAAGTCCAGACACAAGTCCAATGAGAATCTGTGGCTAGACATGAAAACTGGTGTTCACAGACATTCTCCATATGATTTGATGGAGATTGAACCGTTTTGAAAATATTAATGTTCAAGACATTCAGTCTCTAGAGACACGCCACAAAAGACGCTACAAGTGTTAAAGAAAATAAATATCTTAGTTGTTATATTAATCGGGTATTCGTATGGAAGAACTGAGGAATGCATGGTTTTTGATTGTCTCCCCCTTTGAGGGTAAGATGAACATGCAGATTTGGTTTATGGCCGGGATAGGTCATTTGGCTTGACCCCTAACCGAGAAGAACAGCCTCTTTGTTCGAACAGATAGCCCCAAATTTGACATCACCCCCTCCTGGATAGATTGGAGGGGCAGCAGTTTATTAAAAGGATGTCTTTGCGACACTTACATCAGACAAAAGCTGCAATGGCTGGAAGAAGCACGTAGGTAACAATGGTAATGTAACTTTTGTCTCCGTTAGGAATTCCTAATTAATTAAATATGCATATTTCAATGTCTGTCTCTGATAATTGTTTCACCTTTACTGTCAAATCTTAAGCCGGGGTAAGATGGGCCTTCAGAGATATGCAGGAGGAGGCTGGTACTAATATCTACAAAAGGCAGCAAAAAGACATATTCTATAAAATATGGACTCAGCGAGGCTAAATAACGTAAAAAAAATGTATGGATGAACAAATTAATAATTCCCTTTCCACAAAATAGAACAATGATGTGTTAAACGTGTTGCTCCATCACATTACTATATACTAACAAAGTTTAATAAAGAATAATAGCAGCAAAGCCACCTCTCTGAGCCAGGTGAGATCACAAGACTAGTAAGTTAAAGATTTTGTATTTATAGTTATTTATTTTTCACTAGTAAAGGAAACAAGACTAAGAACAAAAGCAGAAAACTACTCTGTGAATGGTTGGATGCACCGCTGTGTCAGAGCACTGCAATAGTGCTACTTGAGCATAAAAGTGCCTTTTTTTCCAGAATTGCTAGTCGGACACGTGCAAGGTTTAAATAGTGATGGGGATGTGCAGCTTTACCTGCGTTTAGTCAAAAAAAATATGTTTCCTAAGATCAGGTAGCAAATGCTTACCTTTAGAAGACCAGAATCATATATTGACTTTCAGTTTTTGCAACATCAACATAATACAAAACACTTCGGAGCTGTGATAAGCTTTTCCAAGTTGGCTGTTTAATACTTTCTAATTGGTACAAATCCATCGTTTAAACAAATTCCTTAAGAACGGTTGAAGCTGATATTTCTATACGAGAGCCACTCTGACCTTTCTGAGCAGCAGTCCGTGGGAAATATTCTCCGACAACATGAACCCTGACACCAGGTGGTGGATCGGACCCGCTTCGCCACAGTGAGGTCGCAGGACAAAAGTATTAAAGCCACGTCGCCTGCGTTCAACACAAAAGAAGGGTCACAGATCTGAGAATGATGGGCTTAAAGTAAACCTTTTTCTAAGCCGTTCGGTTGTTACCTTCGCAGGTGGTTCAGCACAGTCATGTTGGCGTAGGTGTAGTAGAGGTAGTAGGAGTAGGGCGGGTTGTCCTCATTTGTCCAGTCACCGGGCAGTGGGCTGTCCAGGTTAAAGATGTGGTGCTCAGGTTTGGACTCGTCGTCCACGCTGTCGAAGCCCACAACCTTCAGCACACAAAAACAGTCGTCAGTCGGTGTGGCTCATCGTCAGGGTGCTTCAGATCAACCATTAGGTCCCACTCACATGCTCCAGGAAGAGATGCAGCTCAGGGTGACTGCCGGGATCTATGGTCGCCTCAAACAGAGGCATGAAGATGTTCTCCAACATCTCCTGGAAGTTAACCAGCTGCTTCTTTGTTTGGTACACGTCACTAAAAAAAAAAAATGATTGTCATTTTTACATTAACATTTTATGCTTAGTATGTTTGAAGGAGCATATTTATTTTAGAGACAGAATTAAACAGTTGCTTTATTTTTCAAAGCTGATACGTCATTCTAAAATGGACTTTTCTGACGCAAAAAGAGCATTTGGTGCCTGGCCCCGCAACAATTTAAAGGAAGCACATCATTTGGGCGATGAAAATTTGTCCTGAAATGTGGAGGGTGACGACCAATTGTTGTAAACAGAAAATGAAGTGTTTTCTTGACAGAAACGTCCTTTCTAACAGGAATATCTGCTATTGCACATTTACTATCCTCCTGGGTGGCTGATGTGGTATACACTGATATTCACAGTCCACAGTTTTGAAGTGTAAATGCAAACTTTTGATATTTGTGTGACGGTAAAGCATTAAAGAATATTTTTCCAGTGGCACCACGATTGCAAATGTCCCTTTGTCTGATTTTCTTGAGCCTCACCTAAATGTTATTGAAAATCAACAGTTGAAAAACACATGAAAACCCTTTTAAAAATATAGGAAACACAAAGAGACGTGTTTAAAGGTCTACTTCTTTACTATAACTGCACCAAATCTGGACTGAATCAGCTGAAGTATATTTGTAGGTTTTAGTGAGCAGTGTGCAAAGTGGAGCTGTGATTTAGGCACAATTTAGCCAAATGTGCCAAACGTGTTTTTCACTTCATAAAATGGAATATGGTCAAATAAAAGTGCTGATTTAATTTCTGGGACTCTGCATATGACAAAGCCTATGGTCATTTAGTCTAGTCTGTGTATCATCAAAATGTACCATTGTGCACAACATAATATCACTAAAAGTAAGACAAAATTAGCTGAATTGTGTTTTTTGCCTCAAAATTTCTTTCAACACATCTAGAGCTGTCAGTTTCTTCTTGTGCGGCATTATGATAGGTTTTCAGAGAAAAAAAACACAGCACTGATGAAATTTGCATAGATAATGGGCTGCAGCTCTACAGAAAGTCCCCTCAGCACAAAGCAGCAGTGTCTGGCAGTTTTGTAAGCTATGTTACACATGGACATTACTTCACCGGGACACATGGGAAGAAGATGTGCCATATAATCAGCAATGATTTATAGACAGTTAAATGGCATCTTGTGTGTCTAAAGTGCTGTAAAACCAAAAGTATTTGTGAAAAGAGTTGCAGACTTGTGTTAGAAACATTAAAGCCTCCCCCTTAGAGGGATTAAGAAATTAAAAAAACATGGCTGTTTCTGATCTACCTTTAAAGACGGTTAAAATGCGCACTTCTAACATTCTAGTCTCGTGTATTTGTTTTCTTGATTCTCACAAGCAGAAGAAAGTATTTCCAACACTGAGCTTTAAGGTAAAAACAACTTTGCAGGAGCACTTACAACAGACGGGGCACCTGGATAAGCCAGCGCACATTATCAGAGTACACTCTATGCTTGACAGCCCACTCCGCCAGCTTGTCCCATTCGTCTCTGGAGCGACCGTAGATGGACAGCCGTAACTCAGAGTTCTGGTATTTACTCTCCTCCAAGTCATACATCACCTCCTGGAAGAATAAAGACAGCTGGGTTTTCAGTTTGTGTCCAGGAATGATGTTGTGGAGGTGGACACTTTATACCTGGATTTATACGCACCTTAACTATGTGTGCAAAGTATTTTCCTTCCACGTAGTTGTCCGTCTTGATGAAGATCTCCCTGAGGATGGACTCCCCAATGGGGTTGTATTTGGAGTTGAACTTATCAAACCGATGAAATGTGTTACGATCCTGTGCAAAAACACATTAAAAAAATAAAAAATAATTATTATTAAGCCACAATAAGTCTGTTTTGCCTCTTTTCCATCTTCCATGTGACTCTGATAACTCACCGCGTGCATGTCCAGTGTGTCTACGCTCAGGTCGTACGCCGTCAGGTTCATGGTCTCAAAGACGTCCCGGAGGGTCTGGCCGCGTCCCCGCTCAACGTGGACAATCTCGTCAGGGTATTTCTTCATGGCTCTCTTGATAAATCGCAGAAGATGCTTTTGGTTCATGCAGGATGACGCGTGTATGTGTGTGTCCACCTGAAGACAAGGTGAGGAGGAACATTAAGTTAATTTGAATTAATACTGATTCAGTTCATCGGCATGGTACCAACTGACAACAAATGTAATATCAAGACCCTTTAGCTCTCAATCCAACTCAAATACACAATGTATAATTAGATAAATATAATCATATAGATAGACTGATATTTAGTTTAAATATTCAAATTCAATCCTAGGTATAGTAGGATGCAATGAAAATTAATTTACAAAGTCAATTTGTAAAAAGTAATCAAAAATAATTGGATCCGACTGGATTCAGTGACTTTGCAGCAATTACTTTTCCCGAGGAAGCATGTGGCGAAGGTGGAAAGGAAAATGGCACTTTAAACAAGCAGAGAAAGCTAACTCCCAACAATGCATTTATTTTTGATATGTAAAACCTACGCATGACTAATTTACACGTTTACTTCTCATCTAGATCCATTTAGATTAGGGATCCAAGTTATCAGTTAATGAGTTAATGTAAAGTTGATTGCTGCTGAAGATTTTCAGTCATCCAGGTCATGATCATTCTAAAAAAAAAAAAAAGTTAAAAAACCCAACAACTGGACTTTTTTCCGAAGATTGAAAATGTTTTGCTTCCCATCCAGAAAGCTTTCTCAATTCAAATGTCTGGAGTAGTGTGGAGTTCCAAGCTTTATATTATTGCCCAAAAAAGGCGTTGTTATGGCTTAGATAACAAGCAAATTAAACAAAAACTGGTCGCTAGGGTCATCGTTGGCCTGGCTTACAGGGATGTTGTGATCACCTACTCAACTCCATGCAGGTGTAAATTGGTTTGCATCTCTAATTTAGGTCAATGCTAGAGAAGCTCTTGCCTTTCTGATGTTGTAGAAGTCTCTGTGAGGAACCCTCTTTTGAGCAGCCAGTTCCTTCAGCTCGTTCAGAAGGATGTGCATCTGAAATTTGGAGCTCAGGTACTGCAGGCGGCGGTAGCAAAAAGATTTCCTGGCAGCAGCAAACAGAAGAAACAGGTTCATTTAGAACTATACAAAAACAAAAACTGTAAATCACGCTTTTGACTGCATCCATTAAAATAAAAAACTCACACTGGACCGTTGATAATGAGGGACATCATTACATTTGTATCTGCCAAGTACTCCTTCAGGTCCGGATACGGCAGGTCGAGTTCTGTGCTTCTAAACGAGTAAAACAACATTCACATTACTATTACTCCTTACCTATGTTTGAAATTCATACATACCTGCAAATTTCTCATTTTCAATTTCCTTCATTTGCAGATTCAAACATTTTCAGGTCATTTTTGGACCATTCTGGAAATTTGAGCTCAAAACCTTTGTATTGCTTTGGTTGATCTGTATCTAACACACATATTGCAACAACAGAAAGAAACGTAGATAACTTTCCCACATAGAGGAAATTCAGGTGTTAGACTCCAATTCAGCAGTATAGTAAAGGGCTACGTTGCAGCTCTACAGTCACAAAAGTGAACCAGGGCAGTTGATCACTTTATGTTACAGTTTAATTTCCAGTTAACACATAAAAAGGTGTTTGTTGGGATAAAATGTATTTTTTTCCTAGTAAAAATTACATGTTTGTTTTAACCCAACAAACACGTTTTTATTTCTTAACTGGGAAATGAATGTTAGCATAAAGTGAAAAGCAGCCCTTTTTTTATATATTTCAAAGCCTAAAACATTGAAATTTGTCAAATCTGGACAGGATTTTGATACACTAAAAACTGATTATCTAAGGTACAGTATGAGATCTGTAATATCTTTATTGTTTGTAAAAAAAAAAAAAAAAAAAAAAACATGACCATGGATGTGAACTTTTGAATTAGTAAAACAAATGATCTTCATTTATATGTGGGTTTCCTGCTTATAATTAAAAAAAAAACAAGATGATGAATGATCTGGTCAAATCAAACATTGGTTTTAGGAGTCATTTGGCTGATTTGACCAAAGGTCTGTTGTTTGCTTAACCAATAAGCAAAAACAGAGGAAACCCATAAGGGGGCCGTAAACTTTTTTCCCAGCCCGGTAAAAATAAATCCTGACTTCAGCAACTATCATAACTCTCAGTGCAGATTTAAATGCATACTTGTCCATGTTTGTTTTCTTGTTGAAGACATGTATGACTCCATCAACCATTTTACAACCATATCCTGTGTCTGGTGGCATATTCTTGGGATCCTGATTGTCGTAGGGGTGTGTCTCTGAGACGGGTGGGTGAACAGGAGCATCTAGGAGAGAAGAGATTCAAGAGTGAATGGAGTATATGGCTAGAAAAGTATCTATGTGTTGAATGTCAAAAAACAAACTTCACCTTTCTATTAACACACGGCTCCCACTAATATTTCATTAAAAAGTTCAACACATTTGTAGACTGGAAGACCAAATAGGTGACAAATGGTCGAAAGTGGCTTTTAAATAAATAGTTAAGCAATATAAACCACATAAATATGTATTGCTGGAAGTGGATGTGTGCGTACCGTACCTGCATCTACAGGGGTTTCTGCTGTGTCCTCATAAATGCGCAGATCCGGAGAGCTCGTCCCAATGTCCTGCAGGGCGTGAGCTGTGGTCTTACAAAATGTCTGCATGGAGCGGTAGATGTATTTCTCCCGGATGATCAACGCCTTCACCACACATTTGGCTGCATCCACCAGGTCGGTGAACGGCACCTGGAAACCAATCAAACAAAAAAAAAAAAAAACAAATATGAATACATTTTTTGCTTTTGCGTGAGCATTGATTGCTTTATACAATCTTGTCAGCTGAGCTTCTCACCCCACATTTTTCTTCTCCGGATATTGAGACCCGCTGGTATTCCCTTTCCAGCGGCATCTGCCGCTCCTTAAAGCCCATGTCGACCTCGTATACACTTTTCTCCCTCATTAACCTGACATGGTCACAAAGAGCACGGCTTAACATAAACAAGGGTAAAAGATAGCATAGAGACAAAAAACAGAGGGAGTTAAGATGGATAAAAGAATATAACTTTCATTTTAGTTCAGTAGTTATGTTTATGTTAGTTGTTAGGGAAGAGTGTTGTCTTTAAGAAAGGTTTTCCTGGTTTCTGCTATATTTGAGGAAATTTTCAGTAGCCATGTTTCCATCCAATTCTCATGTGAAGTTTGAGCGAACTTTTACAATATCGCTAAAAAGAAAATCTGCATCAGACGTGTTTTCATTTACTGGTTTGTAGCGAATTAACTAGAAGACGCACAGTGTAACGTCGTCATACGTTGACGCTGGCTGTAATAAACAGGAAGTAGATGTTGCTAACTAGCACAGACCACAGATCAGTAATGGAGCGAGGCTTTAATGAATGTGCTGATTTTTTTTCTCCACCGATTAAACTAAGAAAAGCTCGAGTCTCTACATTCGGTCCACAAGCAGCTGTCGTTGCTCCCAGATTTGTTTTCGAGCCGGCAGCAGAAACAGCTGATCAGTCATGTGAGGTAATCGCAGAGGAGGGGAATCCAGGGTCAGAAAGTACACTGCAAAAACGGGTCTAAAAATAAGTAAAGTTTTCTTAAAATTTGTGTTTATGTCCTAGATTTGAGCAGGTAAATAGTATTATCTGCCAATGGAATGAGTACTTTGACCCCTAAAATAAGATAATTAGATATACTGCACTTGAAGTAAGATGATGGAGATGAGTTGTTCCTATTTTAAGTGCAAAAATCTTATTCTATTGGCAAATCATATTATTTATCTGCTCAAATCAAGGAAAAATACACAAATTTTAAGAGCATTTTACTTATTTTTAGTTCAGTTTTTGCAGTGTAAAAAGCAGGTCCAGAGATTAGTTCCAACCATTTGCATTTCCATCTCCTCTTTAGGGCATTTTTTGTAAAAAGTGAAGAACCACCTCAAGCGAGCGTAAAAACTTTTTTGCGAAATCCAATCGAATTTTGCTGTTTACTCCAACCTTTTCTAATGCAATACTTTACAATGCGCATTAAAAAAACTTCGGGAACGCAGCTAGTGAAAGTCTATTCCCGGTAAATTTTGCAAGAGCTGCAAATAAATCCTTATTATAACAATCATATCAATGTGAGCAATATAACTATTGCAAAAGATCCTTTGCAAGGCAAAATTTTGTCGGGTGATCTATCCCAATTGTCATAATCAGATTTTCAACCTGTTGGATGGATTTCCACTGCAGTCGATGCCCACACCTGTCACAGATTAGTGTCCAAGGTGCTCAAGGGTTACACAGAGTGCTGAAAATGAGGAAAATGTGCATTTGTTGCAGCTGATATTGCAATAATTATCAATAATCTCTCCATGGCATTCTTTTTAAATACTGTGCAGCGGTATAACCCAACTATTTTACATGTGTACGTTGAAAAAGTAACTTTAATGATTTGGGATAAGTAGAAAACTCCTCTAACAAGGTTTTAGTGATTCAAAGCATTGGTCTTTATGAAGTTTTTTGTATTAACAAAAAAATTTAACTTTTGTACCCCTGCAACATTCTTTGTCATTTGTTTTGAAAGATGGTAATTATTAGCTTTTAGGCCTGACAGAGACTGTGAAGTCTGGCAAAAATCAGCACAACTCTAAAACCCCCTTCTTGATACGTTTTAGGCTCTTCTTGTGGCACAAAAACATCTGATCAGCCGAGCCATTAAGCCTTTTCTTATGGGGATGTCCCTGCAGCTGATGGCTGTAGTCCTGTGAGTGGTGGGATGGGGTCTATTTAAAAACGGAGAGGTTTTTTCTAGAGAAGGCACGTGATTATTTCTAAATATCTTATGCAGAGTGGCAAGATGTTTTATTCTTCTGAAAAAGGACCAGGCCTGAGGGAATAAGGTTGAGATGCATGAGTGAGTGCCTGTGGTCACGGATAAAGTTTTCAACTCCCAGAATTCAAGATTTTGAACCCAGATCCAAGCCTGACAGATCCCTTTGGCAGCTCTTTCTTCTTATTTCATTCAGCTCCCTTCTTTTCTTAAACTAATCAATACACAAAAACATGTCTGTTCACTTAACACAAATCGAAACATGGTTGATCAAAATCACATTTTCTCTCACATTGATGTATGATCCAGCACTCTGAACACCAGATGCTTTCTGTAATGAAATGGACCAGAAACAGGCTGGAGCTACGCAGCAACACAGGATTTAACCTCCTGGGGGAGCTTTCACTCACGCTGTCCTTCTTTGGGCGATTTTTGGCACTTACTAACTACTGCATACCAGAAGCAATGAATCCTGTTGTCTGGGGACCTTCTCACCCAGTCATCCGTCGAATGTTTTCACTTCAGAAAGTTGCTTTTCTCCACTTTCCAAAGCTACAGCTTCAGGAAAAACAACAGCCTTGTTTCATAAAAAACGTACTGTGCAATAAAAATTAAAAAGATGTGTTCACTTGATCCCTCTTGTGGTTTAGTGTTGTGCCTTTTTGGTGGTCATGGCTGTGCTTATTGGAGCAGAGCAGAATGAGACAGATAAAGTATGCGATAAGGGCCAGGATGAAGCCCTGGACATTGGAGGTATGTGATGATGAGTAATAACTTAGTTTTCTGGATGCAATCTTTAGTGAGGATATAAGGACAAATATATTAGGTATGAAGTATTTTTACATTCCCATGTAAAATGTGATGAAATCTGAAACTAATATAATTAAAATAAAAAAACACCTTTCAATGTGATCACAAGGATTAGGTAGATTTGGGATAAAAGTGTAACATTCCTTAAAAATGTATACTACTGCTGTAATAGCAGTAACTTAGTAGTTACATAGTAGTAGTTACTACTATTACATTAGTAATTACGGACATGCTACTACTGGTAGTGTGGTAGTAACCCCATGCTACATTATTTTGAAAAATCCATCTTTGAAGTAAAGTACATTTATTCAGCAAGTAAAAAAAAAAAAAAATCTTTTATTTATTTTTAACAAAACTAATTATGCAACAATTATCACCGATCACTTCAATAAAATACATCTAACTGAAGTATTTGTAATTTTATTTAGACCTTATTTGTTGACATAAAACAAAGGAGGACTATGTGGAAAATAACCTAATGCCCAATGTGTAGTACTGTATGGTGGAGGATCCATGATGCTGCCGGTCTGTTTCTCTTCAAAAAAGCCATGGAAACACTGTTAAAATTCATTATATCATTAACGCTGCACATGGGTCTTCCAGCAGGACACAGACGGAAAACCTGCGTCTCATTCCCTTGACCTGAAGGCTATAGAAAACATGTGGGGTGAGCTGAAGGGACAGAAGGTTAAGTGAGGACCGAGGATTCACATAACCTGGGGCAGGCATATTATATAATATAGTATTCATACTTCTTAACAGTAGGAGGCAATAATTAAAACCTGGTGCTTGACACCACAGTGGAAGCTCTGCAAAGCTTGTTTGCATGCTAACTAAAGGTTATAGCTACAACTATATCATCAAAATTATTAATTTTTCAAAAATAATACATCCACAGAACGTCTAGAGTGGTGCAGCATAAAAGTATTAATCTTAATGGAAAATAAAGACATAGTATAAAAAATGTATATTGTTTTATCATTTTTAACGGGTCCTGTCCTTTATATAAATATTTACTTCTGGTTATGATGCCAACGTTGACATGAAAGGATTCTGCACCAGTAGGAACAGTAGGTTGAAGTTTTTTTTCAGATTCAAGCAGCTTAATAAAGAAGCTAAACCAGGGTGAACATCGGTCAAGTTTTTGAGCATCAGTGCCGACTTAAGGAAGCAAGGGGAGGTTGCTGCTTTCCTTCTGGACAGGTAAGTTAAATGTTTGCTAATGCTAACCATTATGCTAATGCTACCAGACCTGGCAGCCGGCTGGCAAACAGCACAGTTGAAAGTTGGAATGTGAGCAGGTGAGCGCAAGTGTGCCACCTACTGGCCAGGAGGAGTTAAACGTATGGCAAAAAGAAGGTGGGAGGCAGAATATATGAGAAATGGGTTTTCTTTTTTAATACTAACTGGACTTTGTTATTTAATATATTTTTCATAAAATATATTGATAACTATACCAGCTTTATGATAAAAGCTAAATAAAAGTTACTGTTGTCTTTTATATATTTAGTACTAAACTAAAGCTACACATTTGTAGTCTTACAGAAACTAGTCTTTTGTCTTTTTTAATGTTTGTGTCCATTAAAAAAGGCTTGAGTTTCAGAGGTGTTTTAGTTTTTATTAAAATGCAGGTAATTAAGCATAAAAGGTGATCTATTCCAGTCTAGCATCATGTCCCATCTGTATATCTATCAAATCACCAGCAGAGGGAAGATGTAGTCCAACTCCATAGGCTGCCAATGTCCTCAGTAGGTTTTACAAAATATCACATCATAGGAGAGTATTTAAATAATATTGATAAAAATGTGAGAGTTTAGTAACTGGGAAATATAGCAGTTAGTATGCAGATTTCTGATTATGAGAAGTGAGACAAACAGATTAATACAGTCACAACACAGACGTAATCTTTAAATAAAACCCCCCAAAAAAAACATGCATACTGAGGCAAAGCTCACTCACTCAAGGTCTGCAGCACTGTCGATTTTCATGAAGTCCTGTTTGGCACGCAGTAAGATCTCTGGCTCAAGCCTTGCGGTGATACGCAGAGGCGCAGGACAGTGTGGGCAAGGCAGGGGCAGATGGGCATCAGAGGCAGTGAGAAGAAATTAAGCAAACAAAGGGGAGAAACACTGAAAACAAGCCCAGGCGCCCACACCAACAAGCAACCTCGCTCTCAATTGCACAGATACACATTCATATCAATAAAAAAAATAACAGGGTTCCCACACCTTGGTGAACATCAAATTCAAGGACCTTTCAATGACTTTTCAGGACCAATTTCCTCAAATTCAAGGACCACACGTGGCTGCATTTACCTACTGTGACCGCTGAATAGGTTATCATATTTTAATACAATGCAAATTCAATAAAAGACTAAACGGCATAGAAGTTGTTGGGTCAGAAGCAATGCAAGAAAGTGGACTTAATTTATAGCCTACATTGATATTGATCATATTCATAGCCTACATTTATATCCACAGTACATGGCTATGCCATACTACATTACATATAAGATGTACATTAGGCTACCGTTTCATGGAATTTTATGGAAAAAAGTGCAGCATTGAGATGTTCAGAATTATATCAATTTGTTTCACTTACTTTCATCTTTGATTAAGCTAGTTTTTGACTTTGACTCTGAAAAGTCGCTAAATATAGCGACAAAGTCGCTGAGTTGGCAACGCTGCGTGAATGTAACCTATTGGACGCACGTAGGCCTAAACCGTAGCCTACCAACTAACGAAGAAGAGCGAACGTACTGTTGCAAATTAAAAGTCTGTGGAATCAACGTAATTTTAAAAGATCGTGTGGTAGTAAAATAATGACGAGTCGTCATCCGTGTGAACTTTCAACCCCACAAAAAAATTCAAGGACTTTCAAGGACAAGGTGTTTTTTTTGGCTGTTTTCAAGAACTTTCAAGGGCCTTGAATTAATTTTTTCAGATTCACAAACTTTCAAGGATTTCAAGGACCCGTGGGAACCCTGAAATAATAATTTAACACTAGTTAGTGATGGAAAACCCTGATTGGTAAACAGGGACATGTCAGATAACCCTTCTTCCACCCCGATGATTGGCTTAGTAGTGCAGTTAGCATTTTCCCCCGGCACCTGAGACAGAACCCACCTCCTTCCAGGAGTTCGTAAAGTACAAGATGTACCACTAGAACAGGTATCAAAAGCTGGCTACATCAGTGACAGGTTGCTGGGATTAGTCAGCCCACAAAACTAGCACATTGGAAGTTGACGAACATGTGTGCACAGGTGAAAGCAACACTGTCTGAGAGCAAGGCAGAGGAAGAGGGGGCAGCTGACTGTCTGAGGTCCTGTAAACAGTAGACCTAGCTGACGTTGTGTGTGTGGAGCTTGTTTGCATTTCCTCACTTAATGTCCTGACTGATTTGCCTCTCCAGACGGTGCCGTCGTTCCTCCAGCTGCTCGATAGGGCTGTCCTCCGGAAACTCGTAGGGAGCACTTCGCATCTCGCTCTCCGCCATGCTGCGCGAGTACAGCTCCTGGTTCCAACATAGGAGGTTATAAAATTTACGCCGTCATAAACCCGGAGACCACGTAAATATTAAAGCACTCAGGGGCATATGAAAGATAGCACGGCTTAAACAAACACTGTGCCATCTGTTACATTTACAGATTAATACTACTGTCATGAGCAATCACACACTTTAGTGTATTTTGTGGATATTTTAAAAGGATAGACCAATAATTGTGATGGGTAAGGAAAATTATACGTGGCTTTTACTAAGAAACTGTGAAAAGTGGAGAGAACAATTGTATTTTCCCCTCTTTTCTCAGATACCCTTAAATCAAACACGTAAAACACACAAACAGGAAATTCAGCTGACAGGAAATCCACAGGCTGACCTTAATGCTAGAGTGGCAAGAAGAAAGCATTATTAAAACAGAGCCATATAAGGTGCCAGTTTGCAGATATGCTGGTCAGAGAGGACCAAAGTTCACTTATTTGGCCCGCATGCACAAAGCTACGGGAATACACTGTTCCCATGTTCCTTATTATGCGGCGGGTATGGGTTGTTTTTCTGCAGCAACGACAAGAAAGCTACTCAGAGAGGGAAGCTGGGTGAAGCTAAAAAGGGGAAACCTGTTAGAAACTGCAAAAGACTTGAGAACGGGACAGCGTTTAACCTTCCAACAGAAAATCAACGCTAAACACACAGCCAGAGGTGCAACAAAAGGGTTTAGATCAAACCGGACCCATGTGTTAAAAATGGCCCATTCAGAGTTCAGACCTCAGCATGGGAATCTACCACGAGGCTTAAAAATGAACAGATATTTTTCATCCAATCTGAGCTGGAGCAGTTTTGAAAACAAGAATGAGAAAACGTTTCAAAATATGCATATATGGTGGAGACATACCCCAAAAGACTAGAGGCTGTAAATGTAGTTTGGGTTTCCACTTTCTTGTGTTGGTCTATGAGCTAAAATCCCAATAAAATACAATGAAGTTTTAGATTTAGACTTTGTAAAATTATTGCAAAGGTGCTGTACTCTCACTGTTCTTTTAACACCGTAGATTAATTTTATTTTATAAGCACAATTTTTAAAATAGATGGTAAAAAGTATCTACTTACAAATTAATATAAACTGAACCTGCTGTTTTTAAAATACATAACTGAGTTATTTAAAATAGCGCTAAAATCTTGATGTTTTTGTTTTGGTTTTATTTTAGTTCTCACCTCAGCAAGCTCTTTGTACTTTTCCTCCATGGATGTTCGCAGGTCGACTGGAAGCTGCGAAAGCGAAACCGGCGTCCCTGGGAGGGATCTCTGGGGCTTGAGGGTCTTGGGTCCAGACACAGCACAGAGGTCTGAAAGAATACACAGAAAGAGCCAAAACATAAAAAAAAAAAAAAAAAGTTTTAAAAATATATAGCTTTAGCATTTTATCATCTGTGGTGTAAAAGTGAAGTTTTTAAAATGCATCCACCATAATCTAAAAAAAAAAAAAAGTATCACTATTCAAAAAAAGTTAAAGCATTTTAACGTCGATTTGAAAGACTATCTGCTAATTAATTACACTAAATTATATGTAAGATGCTAGGTCAAAAGAACATATTTTTAGTTTCCTCTCATTAAAGATTGTATCATAATCTTGCTTTCAGATTATGAAGAAATACAGAAATACATTTGAAACTTACAACTCAAATTGCTGAGCGGCCAAAAAATGACCACCGTCTGCTCATTTCTGCAAAGCAAGCTTTCCAGTTATCCAAATCCTTGTGTGGTTCTTATTTATTTATGGTATATAAAAGCATTATATACAATACATTTAAAACAAGAGTATGTAAGATGATAAGCATATGACAAGTACTTTAAATTAGCAGAGGTTGAGAGAAGTATTTAGATACATTTTATTTATGTTTGCAAAATGCAGCTGAACTCTTTCTGATTCATTTCCACAACTGCGTTGAATAGTTATACAGTTTGCAGGTATTTTAGGTTGTTGACAGCAGAGGCGTTTAGCTAAATAAATGAAACCAGACAAATGTAAACTTCCAAAAGTATAAATAGAGAGAAATTGCAGTTTGGTTTTCCACAGATTACAGCGTGTCACGTTTTGAGTGGAGAAAAGTTATTTCCGCAGAGTCCTGTATGGCTCATACACCGCAGATTAGTCTCACGTGGCGATTAAAATAACACATTTAAAATGTTTATATCCTTAAAGTCAAAGCAGTGGGTTGTTAAATAAAACGGTCCGTGCAGCTGAAAATGGTTACAAATGAGAGCCCAAGGAAAGCGCTCTCAGTGTTTGGCTAAAAACATTCCCAGTTACTTGACAGTTCATCACTTTTACCCACATGTACTTTCTGACACATGGATAGACAAGCCTGAAAATTTTCAATCTACACTTCAAACTAAATTAAACCTAAAGGAGAGTAACACGTGGGCACACTGTTAGCTGTGTAGTTTTTGAACACAGCCATGCATTTCAAAAAGGCAGGCGGACCACAGTTAAAAGGGCAAACAGGGTAATTTGCTTAAGTCTCTGGGTTTTGAAGTGGTGTTCTCTTGCTTCTCCATAATTGGAGCTGTTATTGGTGCCGCGCCTGGGCAGCGACAATTAGTCTCTACCATCTGCTGTCTGCCAGTAAAGTGGTGGCGTTAGGAGTGGGCAGAGGGCATTTCCATTGTCCACGGTATATTAATACGGCACAGCATTTTAATATTCCATGCAGACGGGACATAATAATATCAATGTTGAGTTTCAATGCCAACATAGAGTATGGTAGAGAAAACCAAAGGCTGACGCCATGCATTTTTAAACCCCGTGTATATAGACATATCTAAAAATGGTTACTCGGTCTAAATGTGAAGAAGTAAAGCGCTTTTTAATAAACTACTAGTTTCACATCTATGGAGCGTACATCTTTTATGTTGTGCCCCGATTTTGGAATAGTTCATGTGTATTGGGATGAGGGGGGTCAAATTAATAATGTACTATAGGGTTAAGACAAGGCATGTTAGTTTTTCTCTCATCTACTTTTTTTGTTTTTTCATACTTAATACTTGTCTGATCATCTGGGGAGGAAAGGTCAGTGTTCTATAAACAGTCTGAGTGCCCCAAGGGAACAAATAATTGTTAGCTGAATTAATCCAAAATAGTCAGGTTGCCTTGCTGTTGGAGCCACTTCAAACATTCAGCCTGCCAAGGGGAGTGAATCTTCATCGGTGCAGACAGAGCATCTGCATGGGATAATGTGAGATGGAATAATGCTATTGTTTGTGCAACATTTTAGTAGCCCTGGCCTAGATTCTGTCTATATTAGTGAAAGCTATGAGCAGTGTGTATGGGTTTCTAAGTTTATAAAAAAATATATAAATCAATGGCAGCTCAATATTATGTGTGCTACAGAACCAGATGCGCAGAAAGGAGTGCATATAGAGCAGGGGTGTTCAGCTCCAGTCCTCGAGAGCCGGTGTCCTGAAACTTTTAGAGGTTTCCCTGGCCCCACACACACCTGAATCAAATAGCACAATTAGCTCCTCAGTATGCTGTCAGGTTCTTCAGAGTCCTGCTAATTAACTGATTATTTGACTGAGGTGTGTCAGACCAGGGACACATCTAAAGGTTGCAGGACACCGGCTCTCGAGGACTGGAGCTGGACACCCCTGATTTAGAGGGATATGTAAATCAGCGTTTCGTTAAACATTATAGAAATCCAAGGAAAGTACACAATAAGTATTAATATATTATGGGTAACATGTCCTCCCTCCGGCTTCCTCCCACAGTCCAAGAACATGACTGTTAGGTTAATTGGCCTCTCTAAGCCCTCCTTAGGTGTGAGTGAGTGTGTGCGTGAATGGTTGTTTGTCCTGTTTGTCTCTGTGTTGCCCTGCGACAGACAGCCGACCTGTCAAGGGTGTACCCCGCCTCTCGCCCATTTACAGATAGGAACCAGCATCCCTTGCAACCCCAACAGGGATAAGCGTGACAGAAAATGGAGATGGATGGATGGATGGATGGATATTATGGGTATTTTAAAAGCCCATAAAGCAAAAAAAGATTTTGGGATTTTATTTTAACAAATACTGTAATGTTTACACATCTAAATAATCAATTATTCAGACAAATCCTATTCGGATTTCCAGGACTGCACAGTAAAATATGTCACGGCGATGTTTTAGATAATATGTACACTTTTGACGTAGAAATAAAAACTTCAAAGTGAACTCTATTAACAAGTGAAACCAGCATAGTTTTCATGTAATTTCCTCAAAATTTCGAAAACATAAAACAGCTAATAAAACAAATGTTTATTTTAGGATTCCAATTAATGTATCCATTACAAACCTTCTTAACATTGATATACAGAAAACGTCTAGTCTAAAGAGTTTGTACAAAATTTAAAACTTAAGGAAATCCTCATCGGTTGGATTTAAGGATATTGAAAAAAAAACAGAGAATATATTAGATAATCAAAGACATCTCTGCAGAATTTTTAATACCAGTGTGTCAGAGTTTTGTATCAATACAGCACCTTCCATACTAATGTTACATTTTGCTATTTAGTTGCATTTCTGTGACTCTCTGCACAGCCCCACAGTGCCTCCCAGCCACATTCCCCAGCATCCTGTTTTGCTTTGAGTGTGATGTTTACTGTGAGCGTCTGCTTATTTTAGAATGAAATACCACAAAACCATTCATCATTGTGACCAAACCCTGAGCTCATCTCTTATACAAGCAGGTAACATTGACAGAGATGTCTATCCTTGTGTCACATTCCTGAGACTCTGCACACCGCCTACATGCTCATTAAGTTTCCATGAGGCTGGTTCAGCTCTACAAGGACCAGTTCAATCCTTTTTCTCCGGAGATGCAAAAAATACTATACATTCAGAACCCTCCAAAAACATAACTTAAAGCACTTAGAACAATTTTATATTAACATTGGGATCAATTGCAAACTTAAAACAATGCAAAATTGTGATTTCACATCTTTAAATCTATTGTGAAGTCAGATAGAAAAATATGAAATTAAATACAAGGGTAGCATACTAGTAGTTTCAAATTGTTTTAGAGACATTATCCAAAAATTTGGGCTTGTTTTTTTTTAGCTATTTTTTGATATCTTGCAATTGGTAAAATGTAAAATATAATCAATTTCTTTACATTTTCTGTAAGTTTAGAGGTGTCCAGACATACTCCAAGTACTTTTTAAAAATATCTATTTTCTGGGTCTGCTTTGTGTTATTTATTTTATTTTATTTTTTAATTTAACAGTGCATGCATGTAAAGTAGGCATCATTTTTATCTTGTCTCGCAGTAAAGCAAATCTACCTCTGGGTATTAGGAAATGTAATCTGACCCTGCACCTGAGATTTGCTGGGGTTTTATTTATGTATCAATGAAAAAGTTAAAGTGAAAGACTTTAGTATAATTCAATTATACTCATATGGCGGCAATTCACAACACATGTCATCTCAAGGCACTTTACAAAGTCAAATTCAATCAGATTATACAGATCGGTCAAAAAGTTTCCTATCTAAGGAAACCCAGCAGGTTGCATCAAGTCTTGACAAGCGGCATTCACTACTCATGAAAGAGCGTAGAGCTACATGGGACAGTCGTCTGCATTGTTGATGGCTTTGCAGCAATCCCTCATACTGAGCATGCATGAAGCGACAGTGGAAAGAAAAACTGCCCTTTAACAGGAAGGAAAACCTCCAGCAGAACCGGGCTCAGTATGAACGGTCATCTGCCTCGACCGACTGGGGGTTAGAGAAGACAGAGCAGAGACAAAAAGCACAGAACCAGCCATTGATCCAGGAATCCTTTCTATGTTATATGGTAAAAGTGGATGATCTGCCTCTCATGGATGATGTCACAGCTAACAGAACGCCAGAATACTATAAAGGAAAGAAGTAATAGTAAATCTTAACACTGGTCCATCTTAAATAGTTAGCTGTGGTAATGGTTAAGGCATGTTTTAGAGAGGAAAAAATGCTCAGCTCACAATGTTTTTGTTTCAGGTGGACAAGATTCCTTCAGTTTTATCTTTTTCAGACTCTGTTTCTGATCAACATTTAGCAGTCCTCTGCAGTGCTTTCACGGAAACAATGACCAGGTTTGACCGGATGCAGACTTGCTTTGCGGCATTTGCATGTGTATTAACTCCCTGAACTTGTTCTCCAAACACTCCTCAGAGCCTGTGCAGCTCGGTTCACAAATGAGGGATGAAAACTGGGGAATTTCTTGAAACATAAAACACTGTAATTGCTAGGTTACAATGCAATCGCTGCTTCTTGTAAATAGCTTTCTGACAAAGCACCTGATTAACTGCATTGATTATTACATACAGAAATAAACGGAGGTAATTAAATGTTAAGTCGATAGCCGAACCCCTTCCTCCAGGGTTAACCCTCCCCATCCTTCGGCACTTAATTGAGGAAATGGTTAAAATATTGCACTGATAAATGGGTCCGTCCTTCAAAAACCTGCAACATCATCAATTCTCGCTGAGTGCTTGTATTTTCTATGCATAACTTAAATGCCTCTATATATGTTGTATAAATATAAAGATCATGTAATTAATCCTGATCCAAATTGCAGCATACCTCACTTTTATGGTAGTAAAGAATAAAAATACCACAAAAGTAATAAAGTAAATGGAAATAATGTTTTAATAATACACAAAAAGGTGTATTAACCATTCCAAAACAGCTGACATTAAGCAATCAAATAACTAAACATACTTGAATTATACTGATAAGTATATTTGTTTTCAGACTAATTGGACATGTAACAAAGTATTACTTACTATTACATTATTTGATATTATAGTAGATATATGTACATTATATATATATAAATGTAAACGCATCGTTATTCTTAATTTAAACAGACTTGCGTATAATGTAATGCTTTGACTTTACCAGCATGTATTCTCAGGCTGGATGCAAAATTATCGCTCTGAAGTGGCCAAGCATTATTATGAGTGGAGGGAGCTGATGATTAGGGTGATGGCAAAGAGGCCTTCCAATCTCAAAGACTTAGAGGTCAACATGAAAGAAATATAGTCAAAATACATGTGGAAAAACGCTAAAGAAATTGGTCAGCAATTGCAACAAGGATGTGACAAGTATAGCAATTTAATCCTGTATAGTTGGCTACAATTTTAACTTGTGTTTTGATTTCAATCAGTTTTAAAAATCACTTAAAAGAACATTGAGATCTTGATAATATAAAGCATAATACAATTATGATGATGATGATGATGATGATGATGATGATGATGATGATGATGAGTATAATTAATTTTCAACATGCACTTTTTTCAAAACTGATATTTAATTTTATTAAATTTTCTTTTGAGTGACATCTGTCTCAATTACAAATCAGAAAAAAAAAAAGATTTGTCGCTTAATGGAAATAATTCAGATCTAAATGTGCCAGAGATATGAATGGATCTTCACTGTATATATAAATATAACGTAGAATATCTATGCTACTTCTGTTTTTAACCTGCTTGTTGTGAAGAACTGAAAACCAATAAAAAAACAAGACATTGCAATGCAACAAATTACAAACATGTCAGTTCTTTGTGATGCTAAAGTATTTCAGTTTGAATATGCTATTTTTATGCTTATTAACAACAATTAACTGTGACAACACAGAAATAACTGGAATGCTGTACCCTTTGGAGATTTCTTTACTAATCTTTGTGGTTAGTATTTCTTTAAAGAAAAATAAAAAATCAATCTTAGTCCAACAAAAATTAGTAAAGAAATTATACAACGTGTCGGTATAGCAAACAACTGGTTGTGTTTCTTATATATGTGTTGTTTACACAAGCAAACTCAAGACGTTTGATCAATTTATGTGTAAACTGGTGAGAACAATCCCAAAGAGAAACTAATTAAATAAAGGCTGTCCAGATCAGCAGTGCCTATGAACGGGACGAGGAAAAAAAAAAAACTCTGAGTCCCAAGCTAATCAGTTTTGATTTACTGCCTGCCGTTGGTGATGGAGACGCGAATAAAAGTTTTCTAAGTCTTTACAGACTTTTTTTCCTCTGAGAGGCAGAATGAGGACACATGCTTCAGGTGTTTCTTAGCAACAACCGCTGAGAATAAAGCTCTACTTTGCAACCACCTCTTAAAACACAGCATCAGTTTTCATCGTTCGGATGAAAACAAACTGCCAGAACGATTAGATTAACTTTCCAAACTGCTACAGCACGATTTTATCTCTTTGCCTTATTACAAATTTATTAAAGTCTGGTCATGGGAGAAATATTTCAAAACAAACAAAAAGGAAAATTAGGACCTGATCATCCAATTTGGACCTTGCTTTGTTTAGATCAGATAAAGCAACACACGAGACAGATGGCAGCTCATTAACACAGCGCCATCAGAAGCAGGAGGAAGGTCAGCGAATTCAGGTGGACGCAGCGTTTCCTACAGGCTGGCACGATGAAAATGCAACTTTCAGTTGCAGCTACAGCTGCAGGCATGCCGCTGCAGCCTGCCTTTCTGTTTTGGTGCATAGTCCTGAAGAACTCGTTTTAATTGTTCAATTACTCCTACGGTTTCACTCGGGGATTTTCCATTTGGCTGTAGCACTTAAACAACAACAATGATTATATGCACCAAATATTCACAAACTGCACTTTAAAGATCAGTGGTATGGAAACAAATCAATCCTCTAAGGCTTTCCCTTAAAGAAGATCTATTGTCTTAGTCCTTTCACCGCGGTATTGCTATAGTTTTTCTCCCTGGGTTCTTAACGCTGTCATCTCATTCCAGCACGCAGCAACTCTTTCTGGACCCTCGTCTGTCACTACAGGCTCGCCTGTGCAGTATTTCTAAAAGTGACAAGTATCCGTACCTCACAGTGAACTGCTAAAACTCCTGCTAACATCAGATCCACAACAACAAACGCTTCACTGTATAAAAAAAGAAGAAGAAGGTACTGTTTATGATTGTTGATTGTATGCTACAGTACCTTTATATGCCTGTCTTGTGCTGCACTCACAGTCTCCGTTACGATCGCAGTGGCCTTGTTTTGAGCTCTTGCGGGATGCTGGGACATGCAACTAGGCCTGGGACGGCCGGTTTACCCTCCCCCCGCTGGTACAGTGGAAGAGAGAGACAGAGAGACAGAGAGAGAATGACAGCAAACAGAGGGACGTACACTCTCTGGAGACACAACGCTGATCTGACAGCGGGATCACAAAGCTCTCCTCCTTTTGTCTTTCCTGCTGCTTCCTCCTGCTGTAACTGTCGCCTCCTTCTGAGCGCTGCTGAGGCAGGTCCCAGCTCCCTCCTCCTCTCTGTTCCCCTTGATTCTGTGACACAGCTGCTTCCTGGACTGCACCGGCTCTCAGTGCATGAACGGCACAGCCTCCAAGCTCCCGGATTTAAATACTGGGTTGGTGCATACCACGTGGCAAAAAAAAAAAATAAAAAAAAAAAAAAAAAAAGGGGGAGGAAGGAGTGGGGTGGGCTGCATCATTGCTCTATTGTGCTGTTAAATGGAGGAGTGAGGGGGGGTGCTGGGATAGATAGCCACTCCCACTTCTCCTCCTCCTCCTCCCACCTCCTGTTCATGAGCACAAGGCTTGAATTATGCCACGACTCCAAAACTGCACATAAAACTGCAGTATATGTTATTTATTTAAGCTGGTGACTCTGTTCCACTGCTGTTTGTTTTCCAGCGGAGGTTTGCCATCATCTAAAATAGCTGCCGTTTTCACAGGGCACCTCTGTGAAGCTTGTCCTGAGGTATGACTATTCTTTAGAAAATCTGAGGGATTACATGAGTGAGCACACGAGGCTTCACGTGCAATCACGTTCACATGGAGATCAGCTAGTTTACAAACTTCCTCCCGTGTTTCCTCTTTTCGTCACATGACGCCCCAGAGAGGCTGCTTCTTTCTTCTCTCAAGTGATTTCGTCTTAACTTATACCAGCTATGCTTTATCTACTGAGCCCCTTTAAGGCAATTAGACTCTTCAAAGTGTGTATAGGACACAGCGTTAAAAACTATACAAGGGCCAACAGTAACACACTTTATAAATTATTGTCCGAATAATGATAAACGAGTCAAAAATGTATGTTTTCTGTAAATTAAAGAATGTTGTGTTTCACACCTTTTCAATTATGAGACTTAAAAGACAAGTCCTGATAAAAAAAAAACACAGAAGATTCTCACTGTAATATTTGGGACTAAAGTAATTCCAAATTCAGAGAAAGAATAGAATTAGAAAGTTACTCTCTTAAGTTTTATATTCCCAAATATATACTTATCGCAGGACATCTTTTAGTTTATAGACAAATCAAAACAAATAAAATTCAACATAAGCAGCATAGCAGTAAAGAATAATAATAATAATAACCAACGAGACCACAAAAAAAACCCCCCAAAAAAACAGGATGTCACAGCCACCATTCAAATAAATATGTAGAAGGTAAAAATCAAAGTGGGGAGAAACTCTAAACCACTGTTCCCTCCCGGCTTCAAACATATGGCATTACTGCTAACGACATAGCCCAACAACACTAATCTCAATGTCAGAAGCAACATTCCTGTGAGATAAACAGGACAAATATTCACAAAAAAAAGCATCCTTAATAATCAGGTTATTTAGTCGACCAGGACAACTTTTATCATAATAAAGTCATGATAAAATGCAATAGGTACATATTGAAAGAGAAATTATAGCTATGACTCTCATTGTCCCTCACCAATCATCTGCTGTTATTCTGACTATAGATCTTGTCAGCTTAGCTCTCATTATATCTGAATATAGCAGGGCTACTCTGTCACTGGATACCGTCACTATTTAACGCCGTAACTTATACTTGTACGATGCTGATCCAGCAAGAGGTCAATGTACCAGATACTAAACCCAGTGTAAGTATCACATCCAAAAACAATAAGGGGCCAAATGCTTCTCTGTGTTCTTTTTTGTATGTGTGGGTGTGTTCATTATTTGTTTATTCGATCAAATCATGAAAACATGCCGGTTCCGTTTCAGCTTAATTCAACTCAATGCAACTATATCTATATTGCATTTAAAAATGGCCAAAGTGCTTTACACACTCTAACACGCTAATAATTCAAAACTTAAAAAACAACAACAATAAAAAAATTAAAATAGAGATAAAAATATACAAGAAAATCAGCTTGCAGCCTTGTTATTTTGTGGTCTTCGTCTCATACTGGTGTCGTTTTCTAAGCTGTTTATAAATCCATTTTGTACTCTTAAAGCGGTAGTTGGTAATCCTGTTCAGAAACACTTTTTGTTATACTGGGTAAAGTCATCCTTACATCCTGAAAGTAGTTAATACATTATGTATTCACAAAAAGGAGATAAAAAAAAAAACATTCTCTGTGTGTGCTTGTTCCTTATTAGTTTCTGCTTACTGGGTGCACATCCACACTTCTAGTGTTTAAGTATCCAGTTAGCTTAGCGGTTAGCTTCGGTGTTAGCCGTTCATTGTAGCAACGCTGCTCTCACTGTAGACTTTGAACATGGCTGAGAATCGCAAAAAGCAAACCGTGTTTGTTTTTACGAGAAGAAAAGGAAGGCTTCGGTAGAAAGAAATGAGACCAGAGTGGATAAAGGAGATTTTTTTTTCACGCAATCCCTCTGAAGAGAGGAAGAGCAAAGTAAGACGGTTTTGCGCATACGCAGTTATTCAAAATGGGATTGAAAAATCGCTGACCCTACCTCTAAAACTCAAAGTTTTACAGATTGTTGTTTTATTTAAACATCACATTTAGTCCGTTAGCGAGGAAATAAAATTGTTGCAGATCCATGTTTGGGCCAACTAACTTGTAAATAGATAAATTAGAATATCCTGAATGAATCAAAAATAATCCAAAGTGATGGATACTATTTACTGGAGTCACAAAACTACATTTTGCTACAAAACGCCATGTGTAGATTAATTAAATCATGCATGGTCGCCACAAAAGAAACCTCACGGCCCAGATATCCTGGTTCTAAACGATAGAAACTACAAATCCCTAGAAAAACTGCTGCCGAGCGTGCCTTCTCTTTTCAAGCCCCTTTCCTGTGGACTAACCTCAAGCAGGCTCTGTTGGTGTTTTTAAAGTTAAGTTAAAGACACACTTGTTTACTCTCCTACTCGTAGTAAACTGTATCTTCTGTTTTCTATTTTTATCTATTTTAGATTTTCTTTTTAATCTGTACTATTTTTATTTGTCTTTTATCACCTTGTAATCATCCAGCCCTTTGTATGAAAACACTTTATAAATAAAGTTATTATTATTATTATTATTATTATTATTATTATTATTATTATTATTATTATTATTATTATTATTATTATTATTATTATTATTATTATTATTATTATTATTATTATTATTATTTATTAAATGCACAAAGAAGCAAGGAAATGAACTGACCAGCACAGAAAAAGGCTACAACTAGGGCTAAACATCTAGGCCTGAAAGCCAACTCTGATTAATGCTACTTTATCTTGAAGGTTTGTACTTTCTAAAGCATATTCTCAGTTTAGTGTATTGTTTTTATTAATATACAAAAACGTCCTTGTTTATAATGTCTGAAAAATAGGGAATAGCTTGTCTTTAGAGGAAGTGAAGCTCTAAGACTAGCCAAGAAACGGCCGTCACAGGAGGCTACGACCTGATTAATTGGCCAGCTGTCTGGAGAAATTTCTACACATCCAGCTGAAATTCACCTGCATGACCGACTTGCAGATGTTTCCTTGTGTTTTCATATTTGTGTTAACTTGCATATAAAGACAGTGTGGCCACAGAGATCACTGAGATGACTGTGGTAGACAACAGAC
This sequence comes from Fundulus heteroclitus, assembly GCF_011125445.2. Classification (NCBI taxonomy): domain Eukaryota; kingdom Metazoa; phylum Chordata; class Actinopteri; order Cyprinodontiformes; family Fundulidae; genus Fundulus; species Fundulus heteroclitus. Next base: position 22,719,708 of record NC_046380.1, on the reverse strand, counting down.
TTGGTGAAGTCAGAAGCTAATAAAAAGTCAGCCAGAGACCAAACATCAGCTGACGCTGGTTCCTCTCTAATCAAATGAGGTGGATTAAATGAAAGAGGACCTCTGATGGGATCAACGCTGGGAGAAGAGACAGGACCAAAGCAGAGTACTTAACTGTACCTAACCAGTGAAATACAACCTGCCATAACCCTGCGGCGCTCTTGTTCGTCCTGCAAATCACCCCAGTAAGTAAGAACAGCAGATGTTCCTGATGTTGAGTCTGCCCGCTGGGAGTTTGTGTGCACAGCGCTTTTGTTTGCTTTGAGAGAATACTGTGTTAGTGCTGGGCTATCCGCCGGCGCTCAGCAACTAAAAGCCCACCTGTCGGCAGTGAGACAGACTTTACGGCCTTGGTTCCCAGCTCTACAAAATCCCTTTTCCAGGACGGACATGTTACATATTAAGCAACTGAGCTATTATTAGCAGAAGAAAGCTCTGGAATTTTCCACCCGAACGCAGAACGATTCGGTCGTCGCTCATTTCTGACTGCAGGACGGGCGGAGAGTTGACACGCTGACCCCCAGCTACTTGTTTAAGGCTGATGAGCTGACAATACAACACTTTCACCCCAGAAGTCTCCCTCTAGTGGTCAAAAGCGAAGGAACTCAATAAATCCTGAGAAATGTTTATACATTTTCCACAATTTTCCATCAACATGTGTACTTCCCATGAGCAGTTATTCTGCTACATCAGGACTTTCTTAATAAATTACAAGAAAGCAGAATTTGTCCACCAGTGTGTTGGTCGATAAGAAATCAACCTTTTAGATAAGCAGGAAATCAGTCAGTAAAATGCTCAGAAAACTTTATGGCAACATTTTTCTGTCTCAGTTACTAAACTTCTCTGTATTTCACCACAGGGCTGGACGGAAATGGTTCACAACAAGACAGGAGCAGCCATTCTTTTTTTTATAAATACATTTGGTATAATACGCACGACTGTCAAGAGTAGCTTCTTTTAGGCACAACCTCTCACCAAGATAATCCTGAGGACTTGGAGTTATTCATGCTTTTATCTCTTTTCAAATCAATTCAGTTTATTTCTATAGCGCCACTGCACAACAAATGTAATCTTAAGCCACTTTACAAGGAAAAGAGGTCCAATGCATTCTTGCACAAATGCCCTTTGCACAATAATTTCTGCACATACAAATGGTTTTTAAAAATACTCACCTGAGCACTGTGATCGCACACTGTCTCTTTCTCCTGCATTGTTTACATTTCAATCGTTTACTGTTAAATCACTGCTGCACTTTATCCTGTAATTTACTGTCATTTACTGTCATTTTCAAGCTGTATGCAAACGAAATTTCGTTCTGTACGCACTCCGTGCATACAAAATGACTAATAAAGCTGTCTAAGTCTAATTTATTTCCTGTTAAACAAAACAAAATAATCAAATTCCTGCCAATACAATTCAACCACAGATTGATTAGATTCGTTAAAACACTTTCAAGTTTGATCTTAATTGTAAAACGAGTCAGTCAATTCAGATGAACATTGGTCAAGAGCTTTCTATAAATTTCCTGTAATTCCATGTATGTGGGCTCATCGCTTGCAGCTGGCACAAAACGCTGGTGCTCGTCAACTAGGACGTGAAAAACGGGAGCGAATAACTTCAATATTGACCTTCATCTGCTCCTCGTTTGTTAAATGGATGATTTTAAGGATTTGTGGGGAGTATTTTAAAGTTATTAATGGTCTTGCAAAATCCTATTTAAAAGGCTGTTTAATATTATTCTGCACTGAAGGGAACAGAGAGGCCAAAGAACCGGTTCTTAGATGAAAGGTCAGTGAAGGCACCTTCTCTACTGCTGCTCCTAAACCACGGCACATTTCACTGATCCTTAGAAGAGAAGCTCAGTTTCTACAGACTTTAAAAAGGTGCTAATAATCACCCTCCTGAATCCTTGAGCTTACGACTTAAACGAAACCAGAGATCCTAAGTTTATCATTTCATTACGTTTTAATAAATGTTTTAATTTCTCAGCTCCGTTTGTTTCATTTATTCGTATCAACTTCCGTATTTTGTGGCATCTTTCTCACGAGATCACTCTTACAGATATAAGTTTGCCTCACCGACCTCGCTTGTGTTTTATTTCGTTGCGCAGCTCTCTGGTGCAACGCTTCGATAATGTGCTGTGTAAATACAGCTGCGACGACAGCTAGAACATGCTTAAAAGGAACTGTGACGCTATGAAGGTAAGGACATGCTAGCAATATGTGTAAGGCATCACAATATATAGAAAAACAAATAATTGTGACACTATTGCTAAAGTCTGTGACAATAATGGTTACACTTAATCCACATTTCAGTGACTCTTTTCTTACTTTTCTATTACTACAACTTCCCTCCCTAAACTTTGTCAATTTAACATCTCAGCCACACAAACTGCAGATATGGTGGGCATAAAGTGCAGTTACAGACCATCTAACTGGCCAAATACATTACTGGCATGCAGCATGTGAATGCATGACACTTTAAGCGTCATATCCAACCAAATCTCGCAACCAAGCAGTCCGTTGATGTTGCCATGTGTCAAAAGTTTATCTCGCAATGGTGACTGCGATTGGATGCATGGTGCAGCTCTAGCTAGTTGCTCCGTATGTTCGTCATCTGCAGATATCAAACACCATGAGATGGACAGGCATAGAGGATATTAGTGTTTCAGTGCAAGTACGGGTGCTTAAAGTTTCCAAGAGCTGTAAGAGAGCTTGTGCCGGCACCAGCAGCAGCAAGTAAAAAGGTACTGCATGTGCATGACCTAAAATGACAGGGCGTGTGTGTTTAATGATGAGCCAGAACAGGAGAAAACTGATGGCATGGCAGACAACGGGAACCTCTGGAAAACAATATACTTTAGGGATGATTTAGGATGATCAGCTTATTTAACGGGACGCCGGGAAGATGTAACGCAGCTGAACCAAACGCGTCACAAGAAAGACGACGCAGACGTCGACGACTCGGGGTTCACGACTTGTTTACAGCCGCATCTTGCTCACACAACAGCGGCGGCAGAGGATGTTTAGAGCGGCAATTTGTTGTCAGAGTGCAAGCAGGCTGATGTGGTCCGACAGAAGTGGCCTACATCTGGAGATCAAAACAGGCTGGTGGAAGCACAGGACCCAGCCGAGCGGCTAATTGAGAGGACTTAAACGACTGCAATGGATGGGGAGACTTCTAAGTTATTTATTACTGCGCCAAGAACAGGCTTCCTCAGCAAATATTGTAAAATGTCTGTCAGAGAGAGAGAGAGAGAGAGAGAGAGTTACTGCAGTCGCAAACCCTCCAAACTGTCTATCTGCACAGTGCCAAGGCGTCACCGTGCTTTAAGGCAAATTAATATTTACATCTTTGAAGAAATCATCTTTAGTATACTGAATTAGACACAGGGACAAGCTTTGTGCTAAAAACCAAACAAAAAACACCATTTAGCATATTGGACAATCGTAGAATCGGAGTTACGATGTCCTCTTATTCTATTAAATTCAAGATGTCACATTTAGTTTGGCAATGTGAGTCGAGCATACAAAAACATCAAAGTTAGAATATAGAAAGTGTCTCTATTTATCACTCATCGCAGAGTTAAAACATGTCTGACTGAATAGAAACCTGTCCAAAATTTTAAACATACATCTTACAAATTAAAAAAAAAACAGCTCTAACGTAAATAAGGCATAAATCTGACTACGCAGAAGTCTTTATATCAAAGAAACAATAAAAATCTCTGATTTGCCATACAGATATTTAATCCCACTGTTCTAAATCTGCAGCCCAGAAGATTCATTAAAGTTCCAGGAAAGGCAAAAGTCTCAATGTGAAAATATGGCAGAGATTTCTAATTATTTCTTTCCAAATGGACAAACTACATATAATAAATGAATGGAAATAAATGTGAAACACCTGAAGTTATCACTAAGATCTGACTTTACCAAGTCCTTTCAAAATATTGTCAACAGACTGTTGACATCAGCCATAGTGACTTCTTATCCCACATACAGCCTCATGAGTCCATCACTGTTGTCCTTAAGAATATCACTCATGGAGAGGAACATCTGTACATCCTGAATGTCAGTGGAAGTACAGCTTGCCTTTTCAGGACTGACCTCCAAGCCCAAACAGGAAATTACATAGATATAAACATTTAGGAGTTGGCCAGTTTAATAATACACCATTAATCCAACATTAGAAGCCATTTCTCAAAGCCATAACAAGTAATGTGTTGATATACAATATTTCAAGCAACAATTTCAGATACTGATAGATTATTTCATGCGATTAAAATACAAACCATCTGACCAACAACAAAACTAAAGTCTAACAGTTTTTGAACATCCACTGTGCACTACAAATAGGCTGTGAAATAAATTCAGCTAGGCTAGGTTTACCTGTTATTTTAACCGCTGATAAATCGATAGTTCGTCTTCAATTCCCTATGAAGACATGTTCAGAGTCTTTGCAATAGATTACTTTACTCTATTACCGTACTGCGTCTTTCAGTGTCATGAAAAGCGTTTTATAAAATATAATGTATTATTGTTATTATTATTATATGAGCTGCAGCAGTCAATGCAGAGAGAGCACGCTGAATATTAAGGATGCAGCATCCGTCAAAAAACCAAATCACCTTAACTACCGTTTCAGCCTGAAACACAACAACGAACACCAAGTTATGAAGGCCAATCCAATATCTATAAAACCCATTTTCTCAACCCTATAGCATAAATCCCTTTAGACCAACACATGCATGTCACTGCTTGACTCCACCCCAGAGTAACCACTGATACTTCCTGCTCTCTCTCTCTACCCAGACACCCTTTTATAAACACTCACCGGGGCTGGTGTTGCTCCCTCTCTTGGGAATCTGGGATTTAGGTTTAGCCTTGGCTTGTCCGTCGCTGCTGGAGGAGGAAGATGACATCCTAACGCCTGAGCTCCTGATACTACCGGGGAAGAGCAAGTCCGGGCCGTGGGCTGACCGGCAGAGGGGAGCACCTGCTGTGACGCTGGAGCTCTGTCTGGTGGTGGGGCAGCGGAGTAGCAGGCTCCACGCCGGTCTGGCGACGGCTCCACTGCAAAGTTGGCTCCTCCCCCTTTCAGTGAGCAGCAGGTCAGCGGGCGCGAGGCGCAGAGACCCACTGAGAGGCCGCCCGAGGCTTTCCCCGATCTTGCGTGGGACCGTCCTCCCTGGTTGCCTTAGGAACCAGGGAAAGAGCTTCCTGTAGCCACCGTGGTGAAACCCAACCACAGAAGAGGCCATTGCAGAAGAAGGTGTGCTGCTGGCATGACAGCCAGCAATCCTGGTGACCAACTGCACCCCAGCAGCTCAGAGCCAAGGTGAGTGGAGGACAAAAGTTTTTCCACGTGTCTAAACTTAGAAGTTAGATCCAATAGGTATCATAAGAATGCCCCTATTTAAGCCAAGGGGAGGGAGGGGAAACAAAAAAAAAAAAAAAAGGAGATTGAGATGAACAGCAGGAGATAAAAACAAAGCTTAAGAAAACAAACCCGAACAGAGAGGATAAGCTCAGAGACCGGCTTAGCGTGGAGGCTGACTGGTGAGGTCTGTGTCTCTTTCCAGCTGGAAAATTGTGAGGGGAGACGGGCAGCCGACCCGCACACACGCAACACAGCAGAGCACAGGCCCTCCTGACGGGCCGTTTTATAAATAGTGACAGCCAGCGCACAGGGAGGGACAGTAACACAACCTGTGACACGTTACAGTACACGCATGGCTTTCTAGGAGCACAATATCCCGTCTAAAAGGGTAGTAAACCACATGTCAGCGGTGGGCAAATTTAGAAACAAACCTTCCCTGACTGACAACGTTTCAAATCGATTCATTGCAATGACATGACCCCACCACAGCACACCATAAAAAACCCACACAAATGGCTTTATGTTTATTCCAATTACATCTAATAGAATTATATTAATTTATTTCTATGCAAAAATTGTCTCATTTTTTCATAGTTTTTCACAAATTCAACAGGACCTACAAACTAAAAAGTTGTCATCCCCCCCCCTGACAGCCTATGACTGTCTTATCTGTAATCCTCTCAGGACAGTCAACAACGTGTCACTCGAGCAGAGGACCTTTAAGAATGTAAACTTTTCAGCGGTGATGGGTTTACTGCGCTCTTAAAAATGTTTGATTACATCATTAAACTGCAGAATCTGGGGCAGGCCAGGCCTAAAAGAAACGTGGGTAGAGATACCCACCTAGTGGTAGGAAAAATAATGCAGCTAGGAGAACATGTTTTTCTTAGTTGTCTATGCATCGGAGCAGGTTTCACAGCTGAATTATGAGGAGAAATCCTCATAATGAGGGCTTTTGCTGTACCCTGATGCTGGTAAGCAGACGCAGTGATATCTATAGAGGGCAACACTCACTTCAAACCTTTTTCCGCACACAGCCACAAGACTGTAAACACAGATTCAGACACTTCCTTAATCTAAACTCTGCAGCCGCAATATAAATCAGACAAAGCAGGGATTTACTAACACAGTCGTGTGTGTGATCCATTTGGCACTGAACCCAAAAGCTTTCTACAATGTTCACGTGCAAAGGAGCGGCCAACAAACTATTTCAAGTCGATTCTAAATGGACTTTTATGAACAAAAACGAAAGATGAAATTTTAACCCCTTGATTGAGCAGCTAGCTAGAAACTTTAGGTTTGTTGTCTGAACAGGTTGAAGAAGCAATCCCTTATATTGTTGTCCAGATTTAAAAAAAACAAAAACAAATGTTTTTGGCGTCTCGGGCCTTTTCTCAAATCTGACCTAGTTTTCAGAGACAACACTCACCATGTTGTGCAGCAGCAACAGCAAATCCATCAAAAACAACAACAACAACACAAGCCCACTTTGGTATAAAGCACAAAAAGGAAAACACACACCTAAGCACGACCTTATTTTATTGAATAAGAAAATACTCACATTTATAGGGCGGTAGAACTCAGAAGAGTTTCATCACCCAGTAGCTCCTCGCTCTTTGCTTGGTCAAGATTTGTGAGCACACAACCTTTTGCTAAGAATGAGGCCACTGTGTGTATCTCTGCATGCTGATGAAATTTTTTTTTTTTTTTACTCTTCTAGAGCACAGCCAGTGAAATTCAATGCGTTGTTCACAGAGGCCAAAAGCAAAGAGAGAGAGAGAGGGAAAAAAATGTGTTTGCTTTCTTTCTGCAAATTGCCTCCCCACAGCTATTTGAGAATGTGAAAACTCTTGGACCTTGCGAAATGTAAGGCAGCTTTATTTTTTTGTTTTTCTTTTAAGACATAGCCTTGATGTGTTGTTATTCCTGCTTTGGCCGGTCCTTACTGGCTGGTAACCGAGCTAGGCCTGTTTTCTACGACTTTATAGCAAATAACATTTAAAAAAACAAGTCAAAGAAGTTCAACAAGTCAAATACGTGTGAAGTTTAGGGTATTTGAGAAATATGCATCTATAGGCCCTACAAACCCCGGGCACACTGCAAAAAGGGAACTAAAAGTAAGTAAAATTATCTTGAAATTAGTGTATTTTTCCTTGATTTGAGCAGCTAAATAAGACTATTTGTCAATGGAATGAGTATTTTTACCCATAAAATAAAATAATTAGATATACAGCACTTGAAATAAGATGACGGAGATGAATTGTTCCTATTTTAAGTGCAAAAATCTTATTCCATTGGCAAATAGTCTTAATTAGCTCCTCAAATCTAGGAAAAATTTGTCGGATTTCAAGAAAATTTCACTGACTATTAGCTCCCTTTTTGCAGTGCAGATTTAGGGTTAAAGTAATCTTTTAATTTTACCAACATGTATCTTCTGACTGTAAGTAACATTAACATTTCGGAGTGGCTGTGCCAGAGTCCTGACTTGAATCAGAGCTAAAGATTAGGGTGATGGCATGTAGGCCTTCTTACCTCAAAGGCTTGGTTACCGACAGTAAATCAACAAAATCAGTGGAAACATGGAAAACGAAGGTCAGCAACTAAATGCCACATCACATTAATTTCCAGACTTAAGCTACATTTCTAAATCTAGACTCGTCCAATAAGCAATGAAGTATTTTGACGACCAAACGCAAATCTTTGTAAGAGCAGTTTTTGATGCCTATGTTATCGTTGCAAAAGTTCCAAAGAATAACAGTTTTAGTCGCTTGATTGGCCACTTTATTTAAATACCACAAGCTACATATGGTTTCTTTCAAGGTTGTTTATATCTTCTTAAAAAAAAAAGATGCTTGTGTTTTTATATTTTTGAGGGACTCCTCTTCGGACGTTTGCTTTGTTTTGTTTTTTTTTGTCCTTATAAGTGTTTTACAGATGCAATCTGAACGGGTGGCTCACAAAATGTTAATTTTGGTAACATAATAACAGCAAAATGCTTGATTCTTCATTGGTTCTTGATTCTTAAGACTCAGTGTCGATGGCGGTTCAGTTCAGCCTGGATTTAAGTTTTCTAGAGAGCAGACGGAAAGTGAAAGTGCCAAAATGTGACTTTTGAATACGGAACCCCTTTGTCAGTAAGTTCTAAAAAAATTAAAATAAATACTAGTGGTTAAAATGTTGAAATCAAGGCGTGATTTGGCAAATCAAGGAAAACGCCATTTCACTTTAACCTAAAAAACTATGACTTTATTAAACTTTTGTCCTGTAGATAATGAAAGAGAAAAAAAATCTGAAAAATATGTGTTAATGACTAACATGATGGCCGTCGTCTTCCTGGACTGTAGGTTCCTCTCATAAATATGTAAGTAATCTATACCTGATAAAGCATGCATAAAATATCCCAAAATCCAAACGCTGCATTCAGAACATTAGTATAGACTAAAGTGTAGCGGACTAGAACCGCATCTTTGATACGGGAGACCCGGGTTCGAATCCCGGCTGCGCCAGGAAGCGCAACAACTCTGGCATGCAGCATGGCGTCCCCTGAATAAAGGGATTTACAGCAAAAAAAAGCTGTGCTGTGTGGTTTATTGCGCATTGCCGACATGATGTGTGGTCGCTTACATACCGTCTGACATTGTTGAAGGTAGCTGGAGGCGAAGGAGGACCGACAACAAATAGAAAATGTCCTGAGAAACAGAGAAGAAATACACAACTTGGACGATGGTGATTTATTTGTACGGCATGTAACAGAATAATATACCGGCTATAGTTGACAGCTAGCTAGCTGACTAGAGCCGCTTTATGAGGACCACTTCCCTAAAACTCCTGTTGGATTAAGCTAACACTGACCACGCATTCGCTAGCTTAACAGCAACTTGTTTTAATTATCCTAAAATACATAAACTTTTACTACTCGGACGCCTGGGAACTGTAACGTGAAGCATTACCTCATTTATTATAAAAATGAGCCATAAAAAAAAACAATGTCGCTGACGTTAATTCCAACAAGCTAATAAAAGTAGTTACCAGAAAGGATTTTTCACCTTAGACCAGCAGCTTCGTGGGTTTGTTTGTTTGGGGTTTTATTCTTTTTTTTCTTTTTGGACGGAACTTCAGCTTCCTTTCAGGGAGGACTGAAGTGGTATTTTTAAAGGAGCCGCCCCAGTTTGTCCCTCAGATGGTCAAAGGTTGATTTAAACACACCCAGAGACACAGAGGAGGCTGTCCTGTCCACTCAGATAAGGTCTTATCTAACCACAGTCAAAGGAGGCCTGCTGTCAAAACGCTGCTGACATGTCCACCCTACAATAAATGCACGATACAACAAAACTATGACAGCTCTTTCCTCATTTCAAGAGGACATTTTTAAATATCCCCACATGCTTCTAGATCTGATTAGTTTTATTTATTTTTCTGATAATAGTGCATTTCAAAAATAATTACACCGGATATGCATGATTTATGGACTTCTGTAACATTATTCAGTCAGTGATTTCGTTCATTTTTTTAGGTGGAGGTGAATACATTTTTCCTCAGTAATTGTATTTAATACAAAACAATGGCTAATTCATTATGCTGATTTAACACATTTTTATATATACATAAAGGCATCAGTAAGATTTTCCGCGGTCTAATCACCGTCTTTGCATGTCAAAAACACGTTTAAAAAATTCATTAAATTTTCTTTTAATGTAAATCATAGTGCAACTTATTAAAACACCCCTAAACTGGAACAAAAAAAATTACCTTTTTTCCGCATTTCTAGACAGGCACCCAAACCTTCAGACATACCGTATTGTGACTGTAGAGGGCGCTGTTTCGTTTGTACACGTTAAAGGGTTTTAAAATAGAAACTTTGTCGCATCTTTTATCCCACTGTGAGCCTAGTATTGAAAATTCTAGTGCCATCACGGGATGGGGCACAAACTCTTCTGTTCAGGTTTATGTCAACAATTAATGTATTTATTTCTTTGATTTTTGGCTTTTTATGAGAAAATAACCACCGTTTCTTCTGCGTGCCTTAAAGATGTTGTCTTATATTAAAAAGAAAAATCTTAGCAACACAAATGTATATGAACAAGAACATCTGACATAAATGTCTAAAAGTTACAAAAATAAGTTTGATGTGTTGAGATGAGGACAGTTACTTAAAAAAAAATAAAAATAAAAAAAACGCCGTCTATTCTTTTTATTCTCATCGTGCCAGATGCTGAAAAACAAATCACCTCTACTATCAATATGGGCGGCAACGTCATGGGATGAAGCCGAAAACACATAACGCAAACTGAGCCGTGGAGGTTGGCAGAATATTTTAAAAAAGTAGCAAACTTTTTTTCTGTGTTGCTTCTGTAATTTACTTTGTTGGGTAATTTTATTTCTCTCCAAAATATTACATGGTTACATATGTAATAATATTATTTTTGTGTGTGGGTGTGCATTGCATTTAAAAAAAAAAAAAAAACTCATTGCTGGGGCCAAACCAGTTAAGATGCAGTAAATTCTCCAAGATTTGGGGGTCGAATAAAATGTAGTGTGACAGCATTACAAGATGAACTAGGGGTTCATCTTGTAATCAGTGGGTTGCAGGCTTGGACCTCCACTCTGTCCGTCTCAGTCTGGGATAGAAACTTCATCTGCTTTGCCTGCTGTCAGTGGTCAGAGGGCCTGGTGGTGCCAATTGTACGGCAGCCTGGCTTTTGTCAGTCTGCACCAAGGCAGCCGTGTCTACAATGTAGGTAACCAATGTCAGTGTGTGAATGAATGTAGTGTAAAGCGCTTTGGGGTCCTCAGACTTCATAAAGCGCTATACAAGTATAGACCATTTACCATTAGTACAGTCCGACACAAAACATGTAAACTAATCTCACTTTTCTCAGCAGCAAACAGGGAACACTCACTGTAAAACAGGTGCTAGCTCCCTACTCACCAAATTTACATTGCAGCGTTAGAAAATGTGTTCAGGGCACAAATTACCTATATTTATTTATTACATATATATATATATATATATATATATATATATATATATATATATATATATATATATATATATATATATATATATATACAATGCTGTTTATTTTGCATCGTATTTCATGCATATTGCACATTATATTGTATTACCCAAGCTTTGTAAATAAACTGGAGCTGTTTTATTAGTGTTGAACTTGAACATTTCAGCATATTTTTACTTGAGAATGCCATATTAATGAATAATTGTGCAAAATTTACTCTGGTATCTACTTTTTACTTTTCCTTCTTGGCGTTTCTTTAGAACTAACTTTAGATTAGACAAGCTTGTTCTTCTTCTTTTTTTTCATCACTATTAATTGTGTGTAACTCTGTGTTTTTGCCACTGTCACATCCGGATTTCCCCACTGTGGGACAATAAAGGAATTTCTTATCATGTCTTCTTATCATGATAATGATTTTGCTGCTCCTAATTATATTAAAGTTCACCTGGAGGAGGGTTGTAAAGAAAAGGGCTGACTCAGGGATTTCAAGACTGAAGTCCAACATCTCAGCTAACAGTGGGATTCACTCAAACCTTTGGACTTTTATGAAGCAACAGATAAGATTTGTAACAGTTTAATTTGACATGGGCTAAGCTAAGGTTGGAAAGTTTTATCATTACTTGCCACTACTACATTGTAAAGGAGCAATTACCACATGAAAAGAGCTCCTCTAATGGTGTTTACCTCCAGCTGTCCTAATGTACACATTTAGAGGCACCTATATGCCCCCCTGGTCAAATTTAGAACATTTTATTTAAAAGAGAACAAAACTCCAACATTACAATTGAAAAAATAAAATCACAAGTGCCACAGGTCTCATCAACAGGAGGGCATTTATTTATCTCCTGGAGTATTTCTCCAGGTCTGTAGCCCCCAGACAGGCAGCTCTTCCTAAAGGAATAACACAGAAATATTCAAAATATTGCTCCCAAACACAGAGATTTTTTTCAGTTCAAAAATTCACAGAAGCAGTCCTCGAATCGTGAAAACACGACAAAGTAAAGCCCGCTCCCGCTTTGTTATTTCGCAGCATATTTTAAGAAGTCATACCAAAGTGAGTCTTGCTGGGTTCCCAATGGAGCAGGCTCCTCCTCCCACCCACCACGACGCTGAGAAATGTCACTAGGTAAAAATTGCCATGGGGATGGCAGAGCCTGCTGAAGCTGGGGGCGGTTTGACTGAGGTCCATCACCGAGGTGTGAGGCCCGTCACGCACCAGCATCCTCCAAACGAGACAGTGGCACGATGGATTTGATCAGACCGAGCATCTCCACTTTTTTTTTCTGATGAAGGTCACAGTACTGCTTTGCCCTTTCAGGTTTAAATGTTACCTTAAGGTCAAATTGTTTGAACTGAGTCCTCCCACCACGTTCTTTTTATCCAGGATATCTATGTGAAGCGCAGAGATTAAGGGACACACAAACAAGTTCAGAATGTAAATATAGTATTTCCTCCTCTTTCATAGATTTATGATGTGTTGCTGCTTTGTTGCTTTTAAATGTCATAAATAATAACATGAAGACATTTTTCATAACACACAACAATACTCTGTTTACATCTAAAAATCTTTTTTTCTAATGATGATATCATTTATTAAGGGAAAATAAGCTATCCAAACACACCTTCATGAATGGATTAACCCCGCTTTTTGGTAAACTCAGTTTAATTGCACTAGCCACAACCAGGTCTGATTACTTTGACCTGTACAATCAAGAAATGTCTAAAATAGAACCTATCTGACAACAGGAAGTAGGCTAAAAAAAATCTCAAAAAGCAAGAAATAATCTGCGATCTAAAAAGTTTCAGGAACAAAAGGAAAGCTGTATTTAACAGCTATCAGTTAAAAGGTGATTTTAAAAGCTTTGTGACTTTAAGGAATCACAGTGAGAGCTATTGTCTACAAATTGTAAAAAACAAAAACAAAAACAAAAAAACACTGAGAAACAGGAGAACCTTCCCAGGAGTGCCGGGGACAACCAAAGGTATTCTAAAAACGCCTTGATGAAACATCCAGGAGGTCACAAATAAACTCAGAACATTATCACAAGCACTGTAGGCCTCACTGATCTCAGTTAAGGTCAATGATCATGATTAAACTTTAGGAGACTGAGCAAAAATGGCTTCCATGTGAAAGTTTCAAGGCCAAAACCGCAGCTGACTATGGCAACACAAAGGCCCATCTTACATTTGTCAAAAACAAATCATTTTAAAGATCCTCAAGACTTTAGGAAAAATACTCTGTGGAACATAGTGAAGCTGTTTTAAATGTGTGCTTCTTGTTACATCTGACATCGGCCAGGTATCGGGTATCGTTATCGGGCCCAAAAAAATGGCATCGCAGCAACACTACTAAAAAGAGCACCATACTTACAGTCAAACAAGGTGGTGATGTTGTGTTGGTCCGGGGCTGATTTACAGCTTCAGGACCTGGAAACCTTTCAGGAACTAACATAACCATTAATTCTGGTCTCTACCAGAAAAATCCTGAAGGAGAACGGCCATCAGTTCATGACCAGCAGCATGAATGCACTTGAGTGAGGTCGCAGGAAACTGATCAGAAACATACCAGTAATTTCTCCTTTAAACTGATGAAAAAACAAAGTCTGCATTGAAATCTAATGGAGATGCTGAGGCATGACTGAACTAAAGCAATTCTGCAGAAACGAATATGGAGAGAGATGTATCCCAATATTGCTGCAAAAGAATTCAATTGGTAAAACTCTGTCTCCAAGAATTTTTTTTTTGAAAAAATGTAATTCAAAAAAATAAAGTCTGATTTTAAAAAACAAATCGAAAAAAAAATGTGAACAAGTGAAATCAGAAAAAATAGCAAACTGCTAAAATGTTGATTCAACCTTTGCATACACATTTATAAATTACTGCCAAAACCTTTTGTTTGAGGAGTTCTTTTAAAGTTTAATTTTTTAAACCTGGCTTTTGCAATAATACTGCAACAAAATAATCTCCATAAACAACTGGGCCAAAGTATTCCAAAGTGCTTGTTATTGGTCGGCACTGCCAAGGTTGGTACAATGGGCTTTAAGGGCAATTGCTTTTTAAACATTTGGTTGACTTTTTTCCCCTTAAAACTACATCAAGTTGTGTTTATCTGCCATTGCACTTTTATTTGATTATCCAAAGCATGTAGGTATGACGAATAAAATAAAAAGGTCTGTTGCCGTGGAAGTCCTTTTCATTTTCCATAAAGTAACGCTACAAAGTTTGTGGCATAAAAAGGGTTAAGAATTATGAGAGCGAATCCAAAATGTTTTACAAACATAGAAAGTTTTTATTACAACACTTTCTTCCACTCAAGGTTTGGCTTTTTCCCCCTGAACACGTTCATATCATTGCAGAACAGAGGGACTTATTCTTTTTTTTTTTCTTTTTTTTTTGTCACAGCATAGAAATGATCTCTGAACAAAAGCAAACCGTATAACACATCATTCACAGTTTGGCTGATTATTTAGACATGATGAAAAGTATCAAGCTTAACAATTTATTGATTCTTGACTGGCGTCGTCACTTCAACACCCTTGAGAAAATAGTATTTTAAACCCTGTTTCCACAGCATGTAAGAATCCTTAACAGTTTGCTATAAAATACCAGTTCAACCCATTGTCGGGTTGAGAAACTTAAATACTGCACCCAAAGTCCAAATAAAACCTTTAAATGGCAGACTATCTGTGGTTCTCACAACATTAACTTACCTGACTGAACTATCAAAGAAATGCTTTTTTTTTCTACACTGAGTTACCTGGGAGGTGAGCTGAAGCCTTTGATGAGAAGTGTTGTCAAAGTAAAGTTTACATATTTTCTGTTTGAATACCAACGTCCATGAGTTAAAAACCTAGAAACGATTTCTGCTTACTCATCAAAAGAGAAAACAATAAACATTGTCCTTCTCATTGTGGATACGTTGCTAAAAGCTGGGATTCACAAAATAAAAAAATGTCACTCACTGAGTGGCATACACAATAGAAACTTACAGTCTTACAAAAAAAAAAAAAATAACACAGTTAATCACATTAATGCAAAAAAACAGAACCCTGTTTGAATGTAATGCAGAGCTTTCAGGAAATATTGTTTTAAAAAGTTACACACAAAAATCCTGGTAAACATGTGGTGTGGCAGAGAGTTTAATAACCCTGAAGATAAGTTGTCTTTTAATCTAAACGGAGTCGCGTTAGATCTCACCTGTTGTCTTAGATAATTAATAAGCCGCTTGTTGTAAAGAAAAAAATTTGAAAACTGTATCATCGGTACCATTAGGAATTAGACCAAAAGACTGTTTTTGTCATTTAACAGCAAAAAGCTGAATGGCCAATCATAACTTTTATATTTTACTGCTGTGTTTCTCTAATTTACTTAGCAATTTCAAAATGAAAAGATTTTTAAATGATCAGGTAGACTTCAAAATGTGTGCATTTAAAGGTGTTTGTATTACTATTATAGACTATATAAATATATTAACACAACATAGTTGTCCCCTGAAATGACAAAAGGGTTCCCTAATAATTTGTAGTTAAAAGTGATGTTCTTTATGCGATTCTTTTAGATGCCTACTGGGTTCCCATCATGTAATCACATTACTAATTACTGTTGTCAAAATGTATAACTTTGAATACTTAAAAATTTAAAAACGTGTTTTAATTGTGCCGAGCTCAGTGGCTAGTTTTAAAGCCAAAATGCAGCAAGTTCTTCAAATCCAGTACTTGTGTAGAAATTTTCCGTTCCACAAGGAATTGTCTCACACAATTATTATTACCTCTTGAACCTTTTCGCCTTTTGTCACGCAACAGTCCAATTTAGTGCATTTTACTGACCGACCCAAGGTTGTGAAGTGGAAGGGAAACAAAACATGGTTTTGAGTTGTGACACACTTTTGTTTTCATCTCCCCTAAATCAATACATTTTATAAGCACAGCTGCAATCCTTTTTGAGGTGTGTCCAGTTTTAGACATCCAAAGGTTAGTTCTGGACGTTGACTATGCCGATACATACTTTGATGTAAACGACTACATTTTAGCTCCGGCTGAATTTTTAGGGTTGTTTTGCTTCTGAAAGGTGAACCTCTGTCTCACTCCCAAGGGTTTGAAGCCTCTAACACAGGGGAGTCCAAACTTCTTGGCATATGGGCCAAAATTGTCGAGTCAAAGGTATTCAAGGACCACAAAAGTAGTAAAAAAAATGTAAATAACCAAAAAATTATTGGATTTCTTCCCCCTGCTGTATAAAACATGATCACTTAAACAAATTAGTCAGAAATTGAGCCAGAAATGGATGTGTAAATCATTGGAGATCCAAAATCAAAAGGGGTTTTCCCATTTGCCTCATCAAAAGATAGTCATACATTTTGCAAATAATTTTGGGCTCGATTAATAAAAAAAAAAACTTAATTCTTTTTTGATTTAGCAATAACAGGTCAGTGTTTATTTGAAAACTTTTGCTGCATTTAGCCAATTTTAATAAATTAATTAGGGTCTGCGTTTGAGAAAAGGTCCTTGGATAGATGTGGCCCTATTAACTATGAAAGTAAAGAGAATATAAAACCTGTGATTATTTAAAAATATATATATATATTACTTTGTGTTGCACCTAACATTTTCAATTGTAAAATTTTAACCTGTCTGTGATAATTTTGCCCTAAATAAAAATTAAACGTTTCCATTTGCCTCAGCCACCTGTGCAGGCGGTCCAAATCTTTCTTAAAATGTAGTTAAGGGGGGTGGGGGGGGGGGTACACGAATCAGCACAGGGGCTGCAAATAACCTTGTCCAACAGTTTTGCTTTCTCTACAGCCTGCATTTCCATCCATCATCCCATCAACTGTGACATGCTTCCCTATCCCCTGCTGACCTGATTACCGCCCTGCACATGTTTGCTTTGTCCCTCACATGGACCACTTTGGCAAACAGCAAATTTTGATCTGTTTGTGTTTTTTTTTACTTTTCATCTTCACCATGAAGGTCAAGTGCAACGTGTTAAGTGTGCAACTAAGAGCTGTCGTGTCGACAGATTGTCCCACCTGAGCTGTGGGTTGCTGCACCTCCTCCAGAGTTACATGTTCCTCTTGGCTGCTTGTGTAGATTTGCTTGACCTGTTAGTTTAGAGGCGTCTGCAACCTGCGGCTCCAGAGCCACATCTGATTATTACAAAAATGCTAGCATAAGCAGCTTTTCCATTCCATATTTCCCCTTTGAATGTTCTATTGAAGACAATTTGTTGTGATTTAATTTATGGTTCTGAACAAAATTTCTATAGTATGCATTATAAAAACAAGCTATTTATTGGATGGAGCAATGATACTTTTGGAGCAGTAAACACATTTTGTTGAGATGGACGAGGTTTGCTGACTCCTGGTTTAGGTGGACAGCCATCTCTTGTTAGTTTATTTTTTTTACTGCTGCTCATACTCTTTCCATTTCTGGGTGATTGACTGAGCCGGTTCTTCATTAGATGTTGTTTAACATGGGAATGATGCTGTTTGTTCTCTAACTGGCCTTCCCAGAAAAGCTGGATTGGTACAAAGGTAAAATTATACACCGCGGGACTCTATTTATTTAGGTTGAATTACGTGATGTCTGAAGGCAATAGGTTGTGCTGGATTTTATTGGGGTGGTAAAGAAAGAGATTAAAGGGACATATATATATATATATATATTTATACATACACTTAACATGTCAGATTTTTTATTTGTAAAACCTTTTGAAAATCATAAATCCCTTTCCCGCTGCCTCACAAACGTCTTTGTGCGGCCACGGAGATAAATAATGCACACATTTTGCAGCTGTATCACGAGAGAATGTGAAAAGGTTCAGTTGGCATTCATTCTTTGACACTTTTGAGTTTGTCGCCGTAAGCTGAAACATGTGATGAAAACCTGACGGGTTGAGCCTAGGGACAACAAAAGGGAGAATTTCCTGAAACCCCTTTACATCTCTGCTGGCGGCTTGAGCGACAACAACAGGTGAACTAATTGTCTGTATATATGTGGTTGTTTTTCGCCTGTTCAATCTCAATAAACTCCGACGTCTCCTCGGCAATCTGTCCAGGGATGCGGAAATCAATGGGAATGGGTTGTGCTATTTCGGTCGGCTGGCACTGAGCAACGGGACAGCAGGCCTCTCCCACCTTGGGGCTAGAAGTGCTGCGAGAGTTTTGAGGGTCCAGGTTGCAGGCGGTGCCCTGAAGGAACTGAAGGAAATTCTCCTCTATGGACCCGTCACGGCTCGGCAGTCTGTCCTCCATCTCGAGGCCGGCTCTGCGAAACAGGCAGGGCAGATGCTTGCCGAGCTCCTCGCGGATCTGCCTGTTCAGGCAGCCGTAGAAGAAGGGGTTGGAGGTGAAGCAGAAGTAGCCGATCCAGGTCACCACCTCCTCCAGAGAGGCCAGCGCAGCCGGTGGGCTGGCGGCCAGGGCTGAGTACAGGTGGAAAGTGAAGTAGGGCAGCCAGCAGCAGAGGAACTGCCCGCCTACAGCCGCCAGCACGGCCGCCGCCTTTCCTCCCCCGAAGGGTCGATGCGGGGTGGCTCTGTCGGTGCCGGTCCCCGTCCCAGAGCTGGTGACCATGGTGGATCTGCTGCTGAGCGACTCTGAGCGCTGCCGCCGCGGCGTGTCCATCCAGGTGGGGAGCGGGCCGTGGTGCATGGCGGCCACCCGGGCCACTTTGAACATGTTGCAGTAGACGACCAGAATGACCAACAGCGGACAGAGGAAGTACACCAGCGTGAACAGGACCATGAAGGCCAAGCGGTTGGACCCTCCCCCAGTCCAGTGCAGGGAGCAGCGCCTGTGACCCTGAGCCGTCGGGGGAGGAGGGATAGCTCCTCCGCCTCCTCCCCCGACCCCACCGCTCTCCAGAAGAGGAGTTCTTCCGCCCTGCAGGAGCCAGGCGAGCAGCGGCAGAGCGGACATGGCCAGGGCTTTGACCCATATCCCCACCAGCACCGACGCCACCAGACCGACAGTCATCTTCACCTCATAGCGCATGGGGTGGATGATGTAGTAGTAGCGCTCCACGTTGATGACGGAGATGGAGAGAATGGCGGCACTGACCAGGCACACGCTGAGAAAGACGTAGCTCCGGCACAGGGCCTCGCCGAAGAAGGCCCGGCTGGAGAGCATGCCGAGCGGCATCAGCACCAGGGCCGCCAGGAGGTCCACCACGCACAGGTGGAAGACGAAGGCAAACTTGTGGAGCTGCGGGGCCTTGGCGATCACCGCCATGACAGCCACGTTGCCCACCACGGCCAGCAGATCCATGAGCAGCATCGCCAGCAGGGCTAGAGCCTGGGACAGAGCCCAGCCTTCGGGCAGCGAGGAGGCGGACACGTTGGAAGTGGGCTGCGGAGGCGTGTGGGAGGAGTTCCATGTCGGCTCCATCGAAGGGTAAGACGGGGTAGGTGGGCGGGGTCAGTCACAGGCCCATCACCCATCCTTCAAAGCCAGGGAGTGCGGTCGGGAAACAGGAGGTTTGAAAAGTAGGCCGAATGTTCAGGTCCAGACGACGATGCTGGGATTGTCAGAAGGTTCAGAAAATCTTCTTTCCCACCTTCAGTCACATCCAGCGCTAGCATATCACTGGAGGAACAAAGGAGAACGAGTGAGTCTCAGTCTTAAAGTAGGAATTGTTTTATTTTTTTTTACATATTGAATCAATCAATTAGTGTCCAAAAATTAAAAGGGGAAAAATGCATAATAACTAGATATTATCTAAGAAAAAAAATCTAATAAATTAGACATACACACGGAGGCGAGGAGATGAACAAATCTATTCTATCTGTGGAGAAAAACTGACAAATTAACAATAAAAACGAATAAAGACGTTAAAATCCTAGAAACCTGAACTGCACATGCTAGACAAGTGAAAACGACTAAAACATTTGTAAATAAAAAAAATACATAATGGCAGATACAATTGAATCAAATTGATGTAAATATACAACTGTTAAACGAATTTCAACAACCCAGGCTATTTTTTAACGTAAGCGTCTGCAACACTGAGCCTCACCCTCACCCGCACTGCAAAAACAGAACTAAAAATGAGTCAAATCTTCTTGAAATTAGTGTATTTGTCCTTGATTTGAGCAGGTAAATAAGATGCTCTGCCAATGGAATGAGCATTTTAACCCCTAAAATAAGATAATTACATATACTGCTCTCTAAATAAGATAATGGAGATGAGTTGTTCCTATTTCAAGTGCAAAAATCTTATTCCACTGGCAAATCATCTTACTTTACATGCTCAAATCAAGGACAAAGACACTAATTTTGAGAGAAATTCTACTTATTTGTAGTTTTGTTTTTGCAGTGTGCAGTATATTATCAGGAAAAAGGTTTTAAAATCATTATTTGCTCCTTAAATCCATTAAGCCTTGCAAATGTGTTTTCTCCTTAAACCACTAAATGTTTTTATTAGGATTTTATGTAATAGACCAACACAAAGTATGGCATAATTGTGAGGTGGTAGCAGAAAACACGTGATTCTCAACTTTTTTTCACAAATATTCTGAAAAGAATCAATTCTAGTTTACAGGTTTAAAACTTTTGGGGTATATCACGATCAGTTTTGCACACCGCGAGAGAGAGAGAGAAATGTTTGCGTATTCTTCTTTGCACAGCTCAGGATCAGTCAAATTGGATGGAGAGCATCTGTTGCACAAAGCTTTTTGCACGTCGGCCAAAATGTTTCGTTTTGGTCTCACGTGATCAAAACCTCTCATGTGCATGTCTTCTTCCATCAAAAGCATGTGGCAAAGTTTTATCACTTCAAGCACCTCAACGGCTGTGGATCTATCCAGGTCATCCAAAGTTACCACAGACTTTTTATGCTACCCTCACCAAGCCTGCCAGCAGATTGCTTTGCATTCGTGTCAAACCTTTATGTTTTAGACTTAGATGAAGAAGTGAATACTTCTCGATGAGGTGTTCAAACCCTTAAACTTCCCCACAGCTACGTCCCTTACCCGTCTGCTGTGATCCTTGGCCTTCATGATGGAGTTTGTGCACTGAAGTTGTCTAACAAACCTCTGAGGCCTTCACAGAAGAGCTGGGTTTAAACTGAGATAAAATTGCATGCAGTCTATTTACCACCAATAGGGGCCTTCTGGAGGCTCTTGGTTGCACAGGATTTTATTTGGTTGCACCAGAGTAAAAGAATTTGGAAAAACCATGCATAATGATTTTCCTTCCATTTCGCAACGATGCTCTTCTTTGAGATGGCCTATTACATACAAGTGTAATATACACATATTATAAGATACATATATGATTGTCTGGGATTGACAAATGTAAAAAAAAGTTCAAGGAACATGGATCCTTTTGCAAGGCCCTATATGTGAAACGACTTTTAACCCCGTTGTAGCAACAAAGGCAGGAATAGCCCGACTCCAATAGGCTATATGTGCATTAGTGTTCGACATGTTGATGCTAATCCTCTTGAAAGCGACCTAGGCACTGTGGAAAACTTTGTGGAAAGAAGATGAGATAAATCCACAGTGGCTGAACGGCAGGAAGTGATGGGTGCAGTTTTCAAGCATACATCCTCTGAATGCACGAATGCAAGCTAATTCACCAAAACTAATCCTGCCACCGAACAGCCTCCTTCCACCACGTCTACTCCTGCTCCCGTTGTATAACTTGACCTCGAACAATGAAATGCAGTCACCGATTTACAGAAGCCCAAGAACAGCGCCTAGCTCTAAACGGACTGATGTTTCTCCTAGTGCATGTTCGTCAGAATAGGATGTCAGCCGCTGTGGACACTTAACGGGACTGAATTCAGTCCTAAAGCTTGCAGGGTCCGTTTGCACAGACCGCAAACCTGTTTTACATTGTGTCTGTCAGCGGTGTCGCTAAATTCAGGGGTTCTCTGTGTCCTGTCTGCAAGGACAGAAGCTACAGCAGATCTGAGTAAAGAAATCCAGCCCTAACCTGTGTTATGAGCTCTGATTCACTGTCCTCCCAGAGCATCGTCTGAATATCACACACACAGAGAGAGAGCTACTCCCAGCTCAGCTGAGCCCTCTTACCTGACGTGGTCCGGTCTCACCACTCACTAATCACTAATGTTGAAAAATAAACATAACGAGGGAAAGGCCCGGATTATTCAGATGTCTTTCACTATTTACATCACGGTTAATGAAGATGTATCTGTTTTAGTTTAACGGGATGGAAAAGGGGGGAAGCATGCAGGAGAATATGTGGAGAACCAGAGACAGTGATGGGGAACAGAGTAGGGAAGAGAGCACTGTGTACCTGAACCCGAATATTTCCCCGATGCAGCCGTCTGCTGCTGCTGCTGCTGCTGCTTCTGTCTTTGAAGATGGAAATGATTTTGCTCCCACTGCTGAGCTTCATACTGGAAATCAATCACTGTACCTTGTGAACGCCGCCGAGGCACTTCCCACGGTGCAAAGCAGCCTCTTTTCCCATTCCTTCATCTGCCTTGAACCTCCTGCTCCCTGGATGACTGCACGGGGGATTCTTCCTCTGAAAGGCAGCTGATGCAAATGCTGGCGGAGAAGACACCAGCTCACCCCCTCTCTCTCTCTCTCTCTCTCTCCCTCTCTCTGCTTTCCCCCACCGCTCCACACACAGTGACCGCAGAGATGGAGCAGGAGGCTGAGAGAAGCAGGACCAGAGATGCTGCCTCCACTGGGTCCTAGTGTCCTCGTGTTTTTGTTGATGTTTCAGATTAAAAATAGTACGTAAGTGAATATGAAAGTAGCAGAAATATATCTTGATATATCCCCTTCGTGGCTGAAGGAGTGTTGGAAGGGTTACTATTATTTATTTTATTTCATAGTCATTTGTGTCATGATTTTTTTTCTGAGGAGCCAGAGAAATGTTAGTCTTGAGACCAAATAGCAACAAAATCTAACATCCCTCCTCCCAAATTTAGACTTTTCCTATAAACTAATGTGAAATTATTTGTTTCAAAGAAAGAACAAAAGTTGCACTGTAAAATATAAGCCACTTATTCATAAAATTACAGTAACATCAAGATGTGTTAAACTAATCTTCCTAAACCAGTTTCTTAAACATCAGAGTCAGTTTGAAAGGTTAATTCTACATATTTCCAGGGGGAAATCTCTGTTATGTTAAAAAAGACACACAAGAAGATTTCTGAGCACTTCTCAGGATGAATTAATTTATTTAGAATAATTTATTTAGTAAACAAATACAGGAAATAGACTGAACGGAGATAACCACTTATTGAAAAAAATAATTTCATTTATTATTAATCTATCTCTGTGTACGTTCTCCTATTAATTAACAAAAAAGAGGAACAATGTAATTTCTAATCTGTTGCCACTGACACAGTAACCTCAGAAATGAACAGTATGACACAAATAACACACTGGTTAAAAGTCTCAGGCAAACTGCTTGACCGCATCATCTGCTGACCTGTTTGCCCGGTAAGCAAACTGTAAGGGGTCCAAGATGGGGCTTGTGATGCCCGTCAGATGCTTCAATACCAGTCGCTCTGAGGTTTTCATGACCGCAGATGCCAAGGCTACAGGCCTGTAGTCAGTTAACCCCGTGACGGTCCGTTTCCTGGGTACTGGGATCATGGGGGAGCTTTTGAAACAAGAGGGACAAATCCAAAGACTTGCTGAAGAGCTGAGCGATGATGGGGGCTAGTTGGCCTGAAGCTTCTTGCGACAAGGGTACATAAAAAATCAAATGCAGTGTACCAGATAATAATCATAATCTTGAAAGCTTGAAAAGTTCTTGCTTTGACTCGGTTAAGGTACACCTTTTGACTCTAGGGACCTTTCTGAATCTCTAAACTCAGCTCCAGGGAAAAAGGATGAGCCAATCAGAGCTCCACTTGGGGTACAATGAGAGCTACATCTTGCTACAGATCTAATGAGAAATTGGTTCTAGTTTTCTTCAAGTCCTTCAGATTTGAGAGTCTACAGGGATTCTTTTAAATATTAACAATCTATACATGTAGCTATAATAACCATTTCATTACTGAGGCTGTTTTGCATTTAACCAATTCAACGAGGTAATTATTCCATTAAATAAAGCAAAGGTTCACGCTGGACAGCTTAAGAATCAACACATAAACGTATGACTAATCCTGAATTATTTCAAAGCTTTCTGTATATCTAAATTAGCATAATAAGATATTTCATATAAAATTAGTGTAACATGTGTTCATAGGTGCTCAAAAAAATCACAGTATAAGAACCATCTAACGTTCTTGCTTTGAGATCTTGGGATCCTACCTGCATAGATGGTGGTTGCTAGAAACAGATTTAAGGTCCTGAATTGTCCTTTGAAGTAATCTAGAGAAAGATGAATTGTGTAACTGAAAGGTTCAACTTGAGGTTTTTGTGCACAGTAAGAACATTTTTTTGTATTTTTTTGTCATTTTATAAAAGTTTATTTTGCCCCCTGGTAGAGGAGCATCACTTGTCCATCTACTGACGTCCAAACTAGAGTTCAGGGCTGCTCCCCGATCGGCGATGTCTGCCCACCTGACCTCGACTGCTTTTCCTCAGATACTCCCCACATCAGGACGAAGGATTCAAGCACACCCCTCCTTCATTTTCCGACAGAAAGTTTTGTCTGTCATCATCTGCTGCTGCTTGTGTAGTTAAAGCACCATGTAACCATCCATGTTATATCCATAGGATGAATATGAGCAGCAAAGAGCAGTAGTGTCAGAGTTTGTAGCTGGTTCACTCCAACCTGTGTCCCGCTTATGGTGACAATAGATCTATAACCTTTATTTTGTTTATTGAGAATGAGAATCCTATTAAATATAATTATCATTGATCATTTAATTATTTCATTTAATTATCCTTTGGGATTAAAAAAAGTATTTTTTACTAAATTGAATATAGAAATTTGACTTAAACGTTTAACATAGATAAATTAATGTATTTTAAATTGTTTAAAAATTGAAACTGAAGATTTAAAGGAATTAACAAACTCACTTGTAAAAGTGCAAAGAATAATGTTAATTGTTTGATTGTTGTGTCTGTGAGACTGGCGACTTGTCCAGGGAGTACGCTGCCTCTCTCCCAATGGCAGCCCTCCAGAGACAATGGTTGGATGGATGATTGTTGTGTTAACTTATAGTTACAATTTGTTGCCACCACTTTAGACTTTTACTTGTGTTTGAGCTCAAGTTTGTTCACAAATACTGTACATCTCAGTAAATCATAACCAATTATGCGTGATGGCATTTAAGCTCAGCCAGTTAAACTTGGTCCCCTCTTTCAGACTCCACCATATTTAGTTGAACACTGTAAGCAATGTTTCAGGCAAATGTGCCCTGAATAAAGGCCTTATGAAACGTTGGGCTAGTCCTGATTAAAACCTCTGAGAGTCCTTGATATGTTTGAACACGATGCCTCCACATGACTCATTTGTGATCATAAAAATATGCATCGTACAATTTCGAGCATCTATTTTCTTAAAATCTACTTTTACAACTTTGTTACACATTAAATCAATAACAGTTTACACACATTTGAACTTTCTATCAGTTAAAGGTTTGCAGAATTTGTGAAGCATTGATTAGAACAGACCTCAGCCTCCCCCTTGTTGCCACAGTGACCTTTTTAACATATGGTCAATCTCATTGCTCGGTTTGTAGAGAACAATAAAATCTGCCTTATTATGGATAAGACTACTCCAGAGAAGGAGTGGGCATGGAGCTCCTGAGTCCTGGGTGTTTCTGATTTGCATTTGCAAGGTCCCCCACAGAAATACGCACAACATTTGCATCTCTTGGAAACCACATCTTGCATCTATGTTTAAAAAAAAATGTGTTTTAAGTGGCAGCACCTTTCATGCATTGATCTAATCTTTTCTTGTCAGAGACTGAATATGATGATATGAAGTTGTAAAGGGTATAACGTCTATTTTCTGGGTGAAACAATTTGCACTTTGTGTTTAACGCACTGAGAAACGTATGCGAGAAGATTAACTGGTTCAATATGCTGGTAAATTTAATGATTTTGCGATTTTGAGCATTCAGTGTCTTGCCTCCAGGAGAGAGCTGTCCGAACATCTTCTGTTTGGATAAACAGAAGTTAGTTGTGACTCGACAATATGCATAGAGGTGTTTGAAATTCTAATAGTATATTAAATATGAAAACAGCTTCAATGTATTTATAGAAAATCTTGCACAGCATCTTACTGTTTTTATTCAAAACAGAAAAGGATCAAATTATTTCTACTGGTTAAAAAATGTTGCAACATGTCGATTGTTATGTTACTAACGTATTGTTTTTTATTTTGATACTTACACTTAAGAAAATGTTACGACACCCTTCAGCAGCCTGTGTGTATTTATAAGATATTTGAACACATATATTTGTCGTTAAATCTAACCATATGAAGAATTTCAGGTACTGTAACTAGACAAGGACCTTTTCCAGTTTTTTCTGTAAAATGTAACAAGATACTTAAAATTAGGACGTGTGCTACCACTTAACAGGGGTGAAATTACACACGAGCGTATCACATCAGGTGGACATGGTGGGAACGTCACAGGTTAGTGTTTTGAAGGCGGTTTGTCCTGTTTAAACAGCATATATTTAGTTTACTGGTGGGAGTGGACACTGTGGTGAGATCTAAATAGCTGTCTGAAGTCTTCAGAAGGAAGTAGCTTATGAGTATGGGAATCTATTTAAAGGGGACATATCATGCTTTTTTAGTTGTTCTGTTCCAGATTGAAACCATTCAGTTTTGGTCTATATAAACTGGAACTACAATGCTTTGTTCTGAATTCCTCGTTAATTTACACCCACCTTCCTCCTTATTACCCTTGTTCTGAGGTGCGTCTGAGAGCAACTTGTTTTGGTGCCGTCTCTTTAAATCTAAAGGAGTCACTGCACACCCTGTCCCCCTCCAGGTCGCTGAGCATTTCACTCCACCCCGTTCAGCCATTTTTGTAGCATGCAGGGGGACGGTGTAATGAACCACAGACACGTATCCACTTGTAGCTTCGGCCTCCTGCAGCTTGGACTATAAAAACGCTCCGCTTTCTGCACTGTGTTGGTGTTCCCTGTGCCCGTGTTTTCCTTAATTTTGTAAACCTGGCCAGTAAAATTATGTCCATCAATACACGTTTGCTGAGTTCCTGTTGCTGCTTCGGTCCTTCACCTCCGCAAACTATAACAGTATCTGATTGTGCCAGCAAGTTCTCGCTGAAAACAGGCTATAAGATGCTAAAAGGAGTCTCCAAAAACCCTAACATGACATAATTTCCAACCTAAAGCAGTCTCTTGCCTATATTGATGAGAAAGTGTGAGTCTGTACAACCAGGAAATGACTGCTGAAGTTTAACTTCCATTACAGGATCAAACCTGTTTTGGTCACTAATGCCCACTGTAAGGTTTTGGACATTGAGCAGAGTCAGATGTCAACCTGTGGGAGCTCGGTATGACAACTACTCCTGGGGGATGGAGGACCCTAGGCTGTACAACTTGTAGCTGCCAGACAAGTGGATCGGACAGATCCAACAAACATATCAATCCATTTTTAAATGGACAGCACAGCTAGCATCATAGGAGTCAGATAATAAAAAAAGAGACGGGGCTGGTAGAAGCCCTCATGGATGAGTAAATGAGGATAAGAGTCAGACGTTGCTCACAGCAGCTTTTACGTTTCACGATTTACCTCGAAAACATCTGACACCGCCTGATGTTTGATGGATGTTGTCTTTTACCTGTAAAAAAACAAAAAAAAAAAAACAAAGAGGACAACCATGTACGCTTGTCACATTACTGCCGGAGACTTGAAAACATTTTGCTTTGAATTTGTTGTTATAGACCAACACAGAGTGCTTAATGTAATCTGACACAATGGGAGGAAAAAATTCAAGGGGAGCGAATACTTTTCCAAGCCACTGTCGCTCCCTCTGGTTCTATTGAGCAATTCATGTTTCACAGGATGAACTGAAATGATGTTTTTATTTGCACAACCATAATGTTTAATAAAACAGTTATTATATCAGCAAGAAGAACGATCGTCTATGCAAAATCTAAATGTTATGTTTCCCATTTTCTGACAACTCTACACATTAAATGACAAAAAAATAAAAATGACTGCTAAAACTATTGTTTCTCTGAGCCTTTCAGTCCCACAATTAGAGCTGACCTCATATCACGAGGTATTCTCTGAACATTTGACACATTCAAGCAAAGCTCGCCTGCTTTTCCTGCAGATGGCTTAAACTATGAAACTTCATAATATAGGAAAACATGCTGCATCTTGGCTGGGTGGGTTAAAGAGGCAACGCTCACTTACTACTGTTGTCATGGTGAAGATGTATCAAGATGTCTCGTAACGGCAAGGAAAAATTAGAAACATGCACTTAAGCCTTGGAAACGCCAGGTTTGAGTGAGAGAGAAAAAAAAAACAACCACTGCAGCCATGCGGTGTAATTTTTGTGCATTGTGTGAGTCAAACTCTAAGCTAGCATCAGTATCCAGGTTCGCGTGTGTTGCATGTGTGCAAATGTGCGAGAGAGAGAGAGTGTGTGTGCGTGTGTGTGTGTGTGTGTGTATCAGGTGTTGACTCGCGACAAAAATAGCACAGTCTTGCTCGGCCGGCAGCACCAATCACTGCCACCACAAATACAATGGTTTCCATGGCACCCTTGAAAATAGACTCCAACGTTTGCACTCAGAAATAGCAAAAGGACGCTGCAAAAACCCCAGAGAGCCCCCACTGCCAATAATAACTACCCACAGATATGGACACGCAAAAACAACAGCAGCACTCAGAAATTAAGTCATGCCATTACATCTACCAAAACATAATTACGGCCTCCTACACAAACAATCAGCTCCAATTCAAACGCACTTACAGTATGGGGTGTGCTAAACATTAGGGCAAACATTAAACCGGCTCTGTGTTTAATAACATAAAAGCAAAAGGCGCAGAGAGGTTGCTCAGTCAAGCTGCTCAGCCGCCAACACCGGCGGAGGGGGAGAATATTTACGAATGCCTGAGAGGAATCTTTCACGTCTCATTATCAGACGGCTTCTAAAAGTAAGAAAAATGTGTTAGAGTGATGGTACAGGTGATAAAGTGGTGAATGTTGCCTTGGAGACTCTTAGAGAGAAAGGGCTTCATCGCAGCAGAAAGTCAAATAAATTAGGATATGGTGCTTTTTTTCCCCCTTCTAAACACCCTGGAAACAGCTTGAAAAAAAAAGATAAACAGCAACAAGTGATCCAGGTAAATGAGTCACTCCCTGCCATCTTAGTGAACTTTCCCAATTCATGTCACATCGCTCTGGTTAATATTGCTGTGATCCATTATTTTGTCCTGTTTTTTTTTTTTTTTGTCTTTGAAAGCTAAACCTGACATTTGGCCCCTATGAGTCATTCAGTTTTCATTGTATTTAAGCACATTACTAATTGGTAACATGGAGTGCCTTATACGTACTTTGTCAAATCTAAAGTTTTACTTACCCAGACATGCCTCTGTTTTGTTTTTTTTTTGTTCACATAGAAAGTGCTCCTGGCTCAGTGCTTCTATGTTTGGTGGTGTCTCTTTGTGTGTGTCTTGTTTCTCTCTTCCATTGTAGCACTCCCGGGTCAGTCTTTATGGAGCTATTGCTTCTGTTAATTTGGTGTACTTTTGTTTTTTGTGTTCCCCCTCATACACAGTAGCACTGGCCTGGTGTTTGGCTGTTTCTATCCCCTGAACAAATTAATTTATGGCTATCGGCTGCCATGTAATATTTATGCTTTTTCATATGGAAAGTACCGCAGGCTCAGGGTTTCAATGTTTAGTTCAGTTTCTTCACTAAATTATACCATTATTATCATTTGGTAACATTAAGGCTTAGTTGGAATAGTTGTTTTTCTTTCCAATAGAAATTAGTTCTTTTTATAGTGGTGCTTCTTTGTTTTGCTGAGCGACTTTACAACATGAAGCCATTAATATGTTTTGCTTTAAATAACTTTGTCTGCTAATCGTTCCCAAACAAAGTAGTCTTGTGCCAGTGCTTCTGACTAAAGTCGCGTGAGAGGAATTTGGACCAAATTGTATTTAATTTTATTTGGACCTGAATTGGAGCCGCTTTGTGATTTGACAGTGAATTGAGATGAATTATATATACTGCTGTTTTAAATGTAGGGTAAATATCTATTTATTATAAAACCCCATTAGTATTGGAGATCTAACAGTGGTCAGTCATACAATATGAATTTAGGTGAGTACAGAGCAATTTTACTGACACATTTAAGAACTGGTGAACAACTTGATCCATCCGTGTCTTCCTTTGAAGACGTAAAATTTCTGAAGACCAACAAAAGGCCAAATATAGCCAGAGCACTGAGGGCCAATCACAGGGAGTGTTGCCCTAGTGGTTGGAACAGTGCACTTATTCTCTGAGAAGGTTACAAGTACCCGGTTCGATTCCCACCGCCTGCACTCTGGATCCCTGAGCAAGACCCTTAACCCCCGATTGCTCCCCAGGTGCTGCACAGTGGCAGCCCACTGCTCCCCAAGGGGATGGGTTAAGATGCAGAAGTGAATTTCCCCATTGTGAAATCAATAAAGTTCAATTATCATTATTATTATTAGCTATCTGCCTTGGCAGGAAACCATTACTAGGTAAAATAACCTCCACCTACAAACATGATGCTAATGCAAATCCATAATCGGATAATTTTATTTAGTAAGAATGCATCCAATTAATATTTTTAACATTGCAAATAATATTTCCCTGCACTTATGTCATTAAAGTACTAAGTTTTACTTTTGTGTGAATGCTTTGCATGTGATGCAACATGATTTTCTTTTATTTTCTTCCTATTTTTTTTTATTTGGTCTTATAATAGTCTGCGTTGAATCACAAAGCAAAAGGCAGCCAGAGTGTAGTCCATGGATCAGGCACTTGAACGTACAGGTTATGCCAGATGGTGGCAGTGTGTCCACTTTATTGCACAATCTGCTGCAACTGCTGTCCAATTGAATAAAAGTGACAAGAGTTTGCAGTAATCAGTTTGGTGAGCTGCTCTGATAAATCATCATCATGTTACTCAGACATGGATTAAAAAGTAAAATCCGACGGGTTTTTGAATCGGCTATTTCTCTTGAGCGGGAGATAATTCAGATTATTTTATTAAACTGAATGGGTGTCTTTTTTCATTGTTCAATATATATATAAAATATATAAAACCACTTAACTTTGTGCATGTGTATTTCAAACACAGGTAACGTCTGTTTTCATCATTAACTTTTTTTAAGTGCCTTTGGACAGTATTTGCTGTAAATCAGCCCTACACAAACAAGCAGAATTGAATTTAAATGAAATCATTGACAACAATTTTGAGAGATCTCGCTCTCATGATCTGATCCTTCCCAACTTAGTGCTGATCAAAGCACATCAGCTCAGTGAAAAGGCTGCTGTGACAGCTGCTGAGCTAAAAATCACAACTCCCAGGAGACAATACCACATTGTGATCGTGACTGCGTTATGGCAAAACATTGCTCTCATTCAAACGAGTCAGACGCTGCAGGAACAATTATGATCCGCCTGGTTTAAAGACACCATAACTGTCTTTCATTTTTGTTTTTTGTTTTTACACAGGTTATGATGAGCAGCATATGACATTGTTTGCTGACAACAAACTCCAGCGTCAGTGTCTCCAGAGTTTAAAAACAAACGACTGAAGCCTGAAAACGTCTGTACTAATCTTTGATTTGTTTAGCATAATTTCTGCTCGATACAACAGAGTATCATTATAAAGCTAATTTATTTGAAGTAAATGAATATATGCCTGAGCAAATACTCAGTTATCCGGGTCAATGCAACAGCAAATAGGCTTAAATCGGAAGCAACCTGACTAATTATTAGAATAAATGTTGTTGTTTTTCAGTAATTCAACTAGAAATATGATTATATGGTGTTTGCCTACAGGTATAAAAATCCAAATTCCAGTTTAAAAGTAGATCAAACATTCATTCAACACCAATAAAAGAGTAATTTTAATAAAGAAATTTTAGCTTATGAAAAGCATGTCCATGTATACGGTCTCAAGTA
This sequence comes from Fundulus heteroclitus, assembly GCF_011125445.2. Taxonomy (NCBI): domain Eukaryota; kingdom Metazoa; phylum Chordata; class Actinopteri; order Cyprinodontiformes; family Fundulidae; genus Fundulus; species Fundulus heteroclitus. The sequence goes on along the minus strand of NC_046380.1, from coordinate 22,687,238 downwards.
ATTGCACTTAATTAAAAAGTCCCAAATCAAGTCCCGACTGAAGAGGTGCAGGTTCCACGTCCAGTTCACACAGTAAAGGTTTTCCAAATCCTAAACTTTGAATTTCAACTTTCATTTAATGAATTTAATTACTAATTTTGTAATTAATAACTTAAAAAAGTTCATAAATGCTTCTTAAAAGCTTTATTGTTCTACTAAGGCAACCAGGAAGTGGCCTTGGACTCCACAGCAACTATTAACCAAGCAGAACATTTTAGGTTTCTGTTGTTTTTACTGTGCCAAATCTTTTTTTAAAGTCATTTTTTTAAAGTCTACGTGGGGTCTTATCTAGTTGTGATGCTTCAATTAACAGCTTTTTCAATATATACATTTTTTTTCTTTTTTATCCATGAACTTGTCTTTTTGTGTTAATCTTGTGCAATAAATCTAATAAAGGACATATAGTCCCCAATATCCTGAAGGATGGTGATATTTATTTTTTACCTAAATGGTCATATAGTATGACTGCACAGTGGCACATTTGTAAGCAATGTTGTCTTGCCACAAAAAGAAAAAAAAACTATTTGGTTAATTGTTCTCTCCAAATTGGCTTTAGGCATGTGGATATGTGTGCACATGGTTGTTTGTCCTGTTGTCTCTGTGTTGCCTCTTGCTCATGGCTCATAATTGACCTTCAGTTTCCCTGCTCAGCACTCTCCTCTCCCAGCTGGTCCATATTCCCTTGATCTTGGGTCACTTGGGTCCAATCCCATTCTCCGCTCCTCCCTCACTGTATCACTGGTTGTTATTGTTCATAACTGGTTCTTCCCGTTACACTGCCTGAGCTTCTTGTCCTGCTCTACCTGTGATTACCTTGTACGTTCTCCATATTACTTTATTATTAAAGTGTAACTCGCCCTGATGTAAAAGCATAACCCCACCCCAGACAAATTTTGAAAAATGCCACCTAAGTCGGCCGTCCCAAAACACCCTGAGGGGAGGGGCTAAGTGTGGGGATGAGCTGTGTGGGGTTAAACGACGCTGTGGTCAGGATGAGGGAAAGTGACATGTTGAAACATGAAGTGTGACCAAAGCGACATCTGGTGGTTTTCCACGGATCAATCTTTTGAGGAGGAGGATTTTTTTACCCCCTCGTCACCGGAGGTTGAGGGGAGGCTTTGTGGAGCCCAGCAGGTCTTGGCATTATCAGTTCGAGCTGTTGGCTCAAGGTGCTGAATCAGCAATGCCCGAAGCCGGCGCTGCCAAGACAGCGGAGGACAGGATGAGTGCACTTTCTTAGTGGTAAAGGGATGTTAGCATCATAATTTCTAACATGGGCTAACGTTCAAAGCAGTAACAAATCCTAAGCACTATCAATCAACGCTCCTGATTCCAACTCCTGAGTCTGACTCGTGTGTCTGACGAAGATATTTTTAAACCCGAACACGGCGCTATGATGACGACAGCATGCAGATTCAAATGCAATAGTCACCAATCAACCTTAAGAGGGCAGCACTAGACGGTGTTACCATAAATTTTGCTGAATAAACAAGTTCACATGAAAATGTACAAAATTGTACAGTAACATTGAAGTAGCACCTTTAGACCAGTTTACAGTCTATCTGCAACAAAAGTTGATTTGGGGGAGAGTTACACTTTAAACAACTTTGCTTTTGCCAAGTCAGTCTCTGTACTGGAGTCTTTTACAACCCCAAAAAAATGACACTCCTGTATCTTTATTTAATTCATATCAATTAAATGTTCAGTCTATAAAAATTGTGCATCGTGCATGTCCCTGTAGACAGAGACACATACTGCATTCCCTGCCTTTTCGTTTTTAAGATAAGCCAATTTCTAACTTAATATTCTGTAGGAATCAATCAACAGCTGGAGCGGCACTTGACTCGTTTTTGTGAAGCTCACTGGCAAATTTCTCTGCGTCTTTCCTTCGGTTCCCATGAACATTGTTCATTTATTTCTTTTAATTTGAATAGCTGATCATATTTTCGACTCTGCATTGGCCTGTGTCACATTCAATCACATTTATGAAGCCCGTAATGTTCTAATGCTGGAATCTCGTCAGACTCTGCATGCTCATCACGTCTTGTTTTAATGACTGCTGCAGGTTGTGCACAGCGTCTTTGTCCTGACCTTCTGCACTGTTACGAGAGGGTCCAATTGGCAAAGAAATATTGAAGAAAGTGTTCATTTAAAGTGCAAGAGAATTCAACTGTCTGACCAGTCTTTATGAAAGAAAATTTCAGTTCATGTAATAAATACTTTTCTGATTCACTTGTACGCGTAAAAATGCTGTAATATACTAAAGCTGGCAGGTCATGGTTGTGCATATAAGTACATTTTCTCATACAGATATTGGTATAATTTTTTTTTTTATATACCTTAGTCCTTTCTTCAGCGCTGTAGTCTGATAGTGTGTAATTTTAATCTTTAAGTAATGTGACTGAGACATTAGAGCGGAGCAGAGGAGAGAGGAAAGCCAGCCCCTCCCCTGCTGTTAACGCCCCTTGGATCAGATAGCAGCCAGTTGCATTTCCCCCCCTCGGAGGTCTGGTCTGCTCTGTAAACTCAGCTGCTCTGTGTGCTGCCGAACTGGCAGATGGGACTGCTGATCACTGCCGCTCACTGCTGGAGAGGAAGAAGATGAGACCGTCCTGCAGCGCAGACTCCTGATAACAGCGACTCAAGGTAAAGGAGAGGCAGCCGGGACCCTGCCTGATGGGACAAATGTTTATTACTCTGCAGAGGAAATCAATGATGGGATGGTGGCCAGGGACTGAGTACAACCTGCATATTTTAATCCTTTTTATTTGTTTGACATGATGACAAAGCTGTCATTTTAAACCTTTCTAATGTATTAATGATTTGATTTCTGCAGACTACACACAACTTTTCTCTCTCTCTCTCTTTTTTTTTTTTTTTTTGTGCTGTCTCTCTACCACTGCACCAGGCCTGCAGAGCAGTTTTGCGTTCAGCTTCAAAATAACTCACTTAGCTGACATCACTTCCTTTGTTTTGGTAAAATCTTCAATGAAAAAAAAAGCTTAAACCATTAATTATTGTTTTCATTTCATTTATTGATTTTCATATTTACATAAACAAACAGTGGCTCAGACAACTAAACACTTTCCCGGTTAGATAAAAAAAAAAAAAGGAAGGGAGACAAAGGAAGAAATAATAAACCGAGGCAAACGCTTGGCTAGTACGTCAGTCTACTTTAACCTAATCAAGAAGCGCTACAAAATGATCCAAGCACTTACAAAAGCTCTCATTGAACGATTCAATAAGGCTCTGAGTTTCTCCATTTGTATTAATGACATAATGTCTGTGATCCACATCAGAAAGGAGGGGCCAGCAGAGGATTTCCATTCCTTTAAAAATCATTTTTCTAACAGCAACCAGCAATAGTATGGTGCCTAAAGTATTTTTAACTACTAAACTTTTCAGATTTCTGGCACGTTACAGCCACAAACTTAAATCTATGTTATTTGGATTTTATTTTACGAACACCAACGATAATCTGAAAAGTGTGGCACGGGCTTTGTAGAACCACCGCTTGCTGGAATTCTAAATGCAAATCTGTAGGGGTATAAAATGCGCCTGTTCTTCTGTAAAATAGTCCCCACTCAGCCAGACCGGTTACAGAACCTCTATTTTCACATATTCCCTCAGTTTCTTAGCCGTATATTAGGTCGGGACTTTGACTGGTTCATTCTAACAATCTAAGCTTTTAATCTAAGCTGTTACACTGCAGCTCTTGCTGTATGTTTAAGGTCATTGTCCTATCTAGTGGCCTTTATTGATGTGGGTTATGTGGGCAGTTGCCCAGGGCAGCATTAAAAATGAGGGCGAACAAACACTAATCAGGCAAAGTGTGATTTTTACCAACTAGGAGTTTTTTTTTATATTGCTTTAGTGTATTTGCAGGCAATGGGAAGTTGTACCACTTGTGTTGACTAGGAGTCCTGTGTTTACTGCTCATCGTAGGGAGGTCTGCACTTCTGCTTTCTTGTTTCTCTCTAGAATCTATAGGTAAAGACGCAGGGGGAGGAGCAAATTATAAAAATGTCTTTTGAAAAAAAATCAACACTCTCCATCAATTTCCTCCTACTTTAGAGTTAATCCCAACTTTAAGTAAGCGACTTCATTGTAATGTGTGTTTATTTTGTGTCTTCAGCGCATCCAGAATCCACTGTGGACCCTGTCACACTATATTCAGGATCTTGCAGAAAAAAAAATTGAAACATGTTGGGGGCCTCGAGAGGATCCTTCATCCTATTTCTGCATCTGGTTTTACTATTTCCTGAGGTTAGAGTTAACAAGCTGCGGAAAGGAAAGCTCCTGGACTACCAAACGTCGTGTGTGTGTGCCGGTAACATCATCAGCTGCTCTAAAGTGAATCTGACCGACGTTACCGTCGATCTTCCTGAATACACAGCTGTTCTGGATCTCAGCTTTAACTCCATCAAAGAACTCCGTGCCGCATGGACCATAAAGGATCTCAAAAGTCTGGAGAAGATGCTGCTGAACAACAACGGCCTCACCTTCCTCTCCTCTGAGGCGTTTGTGCATGTGCCACAGCTTCGTTACCTGGACCTGTCCTATAATGGCCTTAAGCTCCTGGATGAGTTCATTTTTGAGCCGCTAGAACACCTGGAGGTGCTTCTGCTGTTCAAGAACCGCATATCTCAAATCGATCGCACTGCCTTCTCCACCATGGGCGCCCTGCAGAAGCTCTACCTGAGCCACAATCAGATCTCGCGCCTGCCCTTGGAGGTGCTGAAGGAGCGAAGCAAGCAGGATTCTTTCAAACTGCTGGATGTTTCCTCAAACAAAATCAAAGTCTTGCCAGTGCAGGAGCTCCAGGCCATGCGTGCCTGGATCAAGAACAGCGTCTACTTCCACAACAACCCTCTGACGTGCAGCTGCGAGCTGTATAACCTGGTTGCCATCTGGCACCTCAGAGGGCTGGGGTCTGCCTCCAACTTTGCAGGCAACCACACGTGTGGTGGATCGGGTAAGCAAAATGTAAAAATACTGGATCTGAACTGCACTGAGGTCAACGTTCTGAAGAGAGAGGCCTACCTGGAGCAGACCCTGCTTCTGGACTGCGACACCAGACAGAAGTACATGAGTAAGAGTTGGGTACTGCCAGGAAACATCACAGAATTTCCGACAAACCGCTCCGACGTTAAGGATGGTGGTAATTACCTCAGCGTCGGGCCCCTGAAGGTGGAGGACTCCGGGGTTTACACCTGCCATGCTACCAATGGCTCCTTCAGTGACACGCTCCACATCAGTCTGGTCGTGTACAACTACACAAAGCGGGGCGGACTGGATGATTTAAAAACAGCATACACCACCCTGGGAGCATGCGTGATTAGCGTAGTTTTGATCCTTGCCTACCTCTACGTCACGCCTCGTTGCTGCGCCTATTGCTCCAGCGGGACCATGGAGAAGGACGAGCCCGGGGAGAGCCTCCACTCCTCGACCGTGAGCCTCCCCGTGTCCCACGGAGACCGAGGAGCGGAGGCCGGGCCCTTCGTCTTCAGACACGGGGCCTCGCAGGACAGCAAGGATCTGCAGGAGCTGAACGGGAGACTAAATCCAATAGGGGAGGAAGACGAGGAGTGGCCAAAGGAGAGCAGGAGGAGCTAAAGGTCTGAGGCTCTGCCCAGCGCAGGGAGCAACGATACACCCATGGTGACAAAAAAAAATCTAGATCAATGATCAATGTGTTGCTGTGTATTACTGTAACTGAATGTGTGAATAAGATTTCTTTTAAAGTCAACTTTGGGTTAGCGGCTCGGTTTCAGTGATACACTGCTCTCCATATCCAGCGTCCCTGCTGGTAAAGATGTGCAAAAATCCCTTAGAATAACTAAAATCATTTCTCATAATATTGCAAGACAGCAATTTCACTTTGTAAAGTGCCTTGAGATGACATGTTTCATGAATTGGCGCTATATAAATAAAATTGAATTGAATTGAATTGAATTGAAACAATACCGCACTTTTTTTTTATTCAAATTTTGATTTGAGAACATTGCAATGATGGGAAACAAATCCCATGACAACAAATAGTTGTTCCTTAAGAACACCACCAATACTATACTCATAGGCCTTCATAACACATCCTATAAAATAAATGTAAATGAAGCATTTTTTAAGCATTTCTTTACTTTTCAAGTTTATCTAGGGCCGTTTGATTACTAATCCATGACTTCCTGTTTCCCTGGGACATTTGATGGAGCAAAGAGGACACTTTCTTGAAGTCCCTCATCAAAATGGGAAAAACGAGAAAACATGCAATTCAAACAGGGCAGAGGTGCCTTTATAAGACAGAAAATGACAAAATTTTTACAATATTTACAGTTAGAAAAGTAATGATAATGAGTAAACATCTGAAACCAGTACAGCAAGGAGGACGGTGAATGAGGGGGGAAATCCTCCAAAAGTGGTCAATTATAGCAAAAGGTGGCATCGTGTCTCTACAACAACCATTAGTTGTTGTCTACATGCTGACCTGTATGAGTTTTCCTCTATCCTACCCTCACAAAATGTAAAAGTGTGAAGTTTGATCAATATCAGCGAGACCTAAACTGGGAGCTTGTGCTGTGCTCAGATGAGACAACGGTGGAGATTTGACAGCAAACATGGCAGGTGGGGCTGGCATGAACTGAAAGATGAAAATGTGGACCTCGTGTCCAGGATGCTGTGGGCCTACTGCTCATCAATAGACCCTGGGAATCTTGGCAATGCGCTGTGGACTCATCATCACCCTGAAATACCAGGAGATGTCCAAAGTCATATCTGGTGTCCTATGCCAGAAAATTAAATTTGGTCATCACTGGGTCTTTCAGCGAGATAATGATGCTGAACATGTGGCCAAATCAACCCGGAAACCATTCACCCGACATAAAATCAACCTTTTCCACGCTTCTTCCAGTAGCCAGAAACTAAATCCAACAGAAAACCCTGTCTGATGAGCGGTAGAGAAGACAGCATTAGAGAGGACCCAGGACTCGGTCAATGAATCCTCCCTCCTTACAACCTTGTAAAATGTTACATGAGATATTTCAGTGCTGTTCTATTGGCAAAGGGGGTTTGAAAAAAAGCATTTAAGGCAGCAGGGGAGCAAATGCGTCGAAGCCGATTCTAAGGCTAATTACACATCTTCGTGGAGGACATGGCTTTGATTGAATTATATTACTAATAAATGCTTAAAAGCTCATGAAATCCAAGTCTATCTCCTATGCACTTAAGAAAATTAGTATTACTGTTTGCATTTATAATTGAGGTTCTTGGAAACGCTTATGGAACCACAAACCACTGACAGACAAACCACATAACAGTAAATGGCAGGAAATATTTGGGAGTCATAGCTCTAAATGTCCAGAATAGAAAGGAGAGATCTCCTTCTGTGCTGTTCACAGGGCTAAGCCTAAGATGCTCGCATTGTGCAAAACATGCAAAGCTCAAATATTATTGTTGTAAGGGGTTCAGTTTTGATGCATTTATTTTTGCCTTTACATTAAGTATGCAGTACTACTGTTATGCAATTTAAATAACTTGACTAATGTTATACTATATTGAAGCGAGATTAAATCTCAAGTATAAATGTGCCTTTTTGCTCTAACAGTCGACTTTGCCTTTGTGAAACACTAATTTAACGATTTTTTTGAAGGTTTCAGTGCACTGACTTGTACAACCGAACCATTATAACCATTGTGCTTTTCATTTTCTATTAAAGACTATTATAATTCATCAAGGTTGATGACCTGTCTCATTTACAGCAAAAAGAGAAGATTAAGTAAAAGGGAACACAGCGTTACGAACATATTCACCCAAACAGAAAGTACTTTTCTCACAGAATCTACTGAGCGTCAGCTTTAGTCTTTATTTCACATGTTCTTCAAAACTGACTTTGACACCATAAGATTAGCTTTCAGTATTTCTGTGGGACCGCCAGAGAGGCTAAAAAACAGTGACCATCGCACATCTGCGTTTACTGACCCTGACATATTATCAAGAGTTCATTTTAAATGTATTTAAAACATGCCAGGCAAGGAGAGCATAAATCCGAGAACCAGCCAAGAAGCCTGTGGTTACTTTGGGGGAGCTGTAGAGATCCACAGCTGGTGTGTGAGCATCTGTTGACGGGATGACTGTGTGGCTTACACTCCATAAATCTGGTCTTTTTAAAAGTGTGAAAAGAAGAAATCCTTTCTTGAAAGAAAGCCATAAGAAGTCCTGTTTTTTGTTTGACACAAGCCACTCAAGTGAGATCGGTGCACGTGTGTTGGTGTGAACTACCCGACATACATGCAGAATGCCTTGTGGTGGAGAGCTAACAACGCAAGTCACCATGAACCCTCCATCCAAACCGCAAAGCATGGTGGTGGCAGCGGCATGATGTGGGAATGCTTTTATTCGGCACGGACAGGGAAGCTGGTCAGAGTAGATGTGAAGCGGAGCTGAATAAGAAATGCACTCCACACTTTCCAGATACCACATCACCTGACACATACCATAAAATGCCTCAAGCTTCTGGTTGTTGGCAAACATTAAAGCGTTAATAAACCTGAGCAGATTTTTGTCATGTGAAGTGTGTTGGTTAATAAAGGTACATTTACGTCCATTAATCAGGGACAATGAGAGGAGTTTAATCACAGCAT